>NW_023416306.1:106432789-106582789 GCF_014176215.1 Rousettus aegyptiacus
TGCTGGAGGAGTGGTAATGTGAAGACAAGAACAGAAAAAAACAATATTCATTCTTGGCCCCTTCACCATATCCTCTGATAGTCACCAAGAGTTGATAACTTTATGAATGAGATTGGTAGGGGACAGATAAACTGATATTATAAAAATTGAGCTCTTCCAGATGTTAATAAGGCTATTAAGTGAAATGAACTCTCATCAAAAGTTTGTCACACATTAGGTGCACGATCTGCCTTTTTTTTAATAAATAGATATATGGAATTGAATAAATAACTTTTATTGAGAAATCAAGCTGCATTATTCTGTTAAGATACTTTCTTATTTTTTAATTTTTTAATTAATATTTGCATCTCTACTCAAGAGTGAATCATTTTTATTGTGCGATGTTTAGTAGGTGTTATATTAAAATTAGCTAGCCTCTGTAAAATAAAATTGTGGTCATGTAAGTAGGGATATGTTGCAAATTATCTGTAGTTTGAAAATTAGAAACTCTTAGCAACATTATTAATGTGATATTTTAAATAGCCATTTCATACATGGAATGCCACTAATAATGAACATAAAAAAAGTTTAATTATGTGTGGGGATAAAGGAGTAAACTTCAAAATATAATGAAAAACATGCAGTTTTTTATATAAAAAAAACAACATTTACGTGCATTTAAAAAATGGAAAAACAGAGATTTTAAGTGTGAAGACAGTTATTAAAGGTGATTTCGACTTTCTAGTTTTTAAATACTTTTTCTCTTGTTTCTTTGTTTCTTTTAATGAAGGGATATTGAGCGTCCATCAAGTGGGATACAATTTTTATCACTTAATTTAAAAAATAAATGTGTAATAATGACCCAAAATCATTTTGGAAAATCAGTAATAGTAAGGAACAATTTACCCATGCAGGGAATACAAGTTTCTGTAAAACTATCATCTCCGGTTGGGTTAAAATGAGACAAAGAGATCAATAGGACTAAATAAAGCTTGTAGAAACATAATGAAAAGAGGAATTTCATGTACTACAGCGATGGAGATTCATATTAGCAGCAAAAGAATGCCTATTTATGCACAAATAAAGAAGTTTGTGTCTCTACCAGGGAGATCCCCCACAAGTCCCTCAAAAACCCACTAATTTTTTTTATCATTTTTTGCATAAGATTAGTTGGAAGAACTTAAATCGGAGTTATAGAAATGGAGTCTTTTTATGCCAGAGTGTCAATAAGATAGAATGAGCTCTGAGCACAGTTTGTTGTAGAGCAGGCACCAGAGAAAATATATGTGAGTATCATGGACTTACATCAAACAAACCTAAATTAAACCAATTTGTTAAGAAGTAAAAAAACAGTATGATATACGAAAAGACGAAACATACAGAGAGATTTCATGACTTTTCTTATTGAAAACAATGGCTGTAATATAATTGAAAGAAATCAGAATATATCACTCCCAAAATATTCATCTCTGACATAAAAATTTGAACTAAAGGCAGAAATCGCAGAAAAGGCTCTCTTTTACTGCCTAAAGGCAGGAAATAAGCTCTGCTTTTATTGGAGAGGGACTCACAGGCCAGACACAACACCACTACAATCTGCAAACTTTCTTACACTAATTTTCATCTTGCTCATTAAGAAAGATAAGAGCAACTGAGCCCTAGGGGCACATCAACGAGCTCACATGATTTAGTCTGGTAAATTCTACACAAATTGATTGTTTCTTTATCTAAAGGGTTTTAAATGTTCCTGCCTATAAATCTTCAGATCTTCATTCTCTTATAAGGGCTTCTACATACAGGTAAAAATTCAATAAATTTGAGTGCTTTCTCCTGTTAATGTGTCTTATGTCAGTTTAATTCTTAGATCCCGCCAACTCAAAGAGGGTAAAAGAGAATTTTACCTCACCCACATAATAGATATCGAATAAAAATTTACTAAACAAATTGATCTGAAATTCCAACAATTCACATAGTTTTTACTGATTTCTCCATCAGATGTTTCTGAAATTCTCAGTAAATTCTTCTAGCTCAATTTATGACCAAATGGCAAATTGTTCATTGTGGCTGTTCTTTGTCTTTAATAAATAAGATTTTCAAGAATAAGGACATTTTTGAAGAATGATAACTCTAGACATGGTTTATGAACTTGAGAGGTATTTTCTTAGAGTGTTCTCTCTCTAACATTACTTACATCTGTGCTGCCACAGCCCTCGCCACTTCCTGTCTGTGCAGGCCATGGTCCCTACACCAGGTAGATGCATCAAGCAGAGCCCTAAGGTTTTGGTGCACGTTCCTCCTACAAACATCTCATTGTGGGCTCACTCAGGGCACAGAAATACAATGCAGAGTCTTCCAGCTGTGCAGTTGAGATGACAAGGTTGGCGAAATTGTTTGCTTTCTGAAAATTCAATGAGTAGCGATCTTCTGTGGCATTTTGCTTGTTGTAAGAGTCCTGACGAATAAGGAAAATCATCGCCCCACTGCTGGGTTGTTTGTACCAGAATAAGGTATAGCTTGAGACACTGGTGTCATATCTGCAGTCCAGGGTCACGGCCTCCTTCTCCTGCACAAACATTGCCCGTTGGCCTTGAGTTACCCTCTGGGCAATACTGGATCCTGTAAGACAAAAGATACAATCAGAAGATTTGGAGATAAGTGCCGTGAGACAAAAAAAAAAAAATTCTTTTTCTCTCTCTGCTAACTTTCCTTCCCGCAGCACCCAGAAGACCCTGTCTGGACCCCCATTCCTTGGGTCACGCAGGAGGCCCATTACCACTTGGGCCATCCCTACCTATCCACACTGAAGCCATGACCACCTCCAGAAGTCTGGAGAGCAACATGTTCATGTTATTTCACTAGATGGAAAATATCTTGTTCGTTTTCAATTTCAGAGCTCTGCAACACAAGGTGACTCTGACGGGGAGACAGAATAAATGCTGAGCTACATTGCTGCTGCCTCGGAACAGGAAATGGGTTTCCTGGTGTAGCAAGTTAGTGGGAGTCACGTCAAAATTTTCTATATACTGGTTGAGTCTCACTCAATGCAAAGTTCCTTTTGCATTAACCAACATTTAGTTTAAAAATAATTACACCTGAAAATAAACATGAGTAAAATTGCATATTGGAAAAAAAAAAAAGCTAATAATTGACCAACTGCTATGATCAGTCATTGCATCTGTGATGGAACTAGGTAGTGGCACTTATTTAAAAATACTACATGTAATGGATTATAGAAACAACATGACATGGAAAAAATCATGTATTCTTATGCCTATATATGCTGTTGTTTCACCAAAGGTAGAAATAAATTACTTTCTGATAAGAAGACTAAGGTGTATGAAAAAATCACTGTCGTTCTTATAATCTTGATTTTTAAGGCAATTTTCCTCCTCACTATTAATGTCTGCTCAGTTACTTTGTGCAAATAGCAGGAAAACAACTAATCTCTCTCTGCTGAAGACTGAAATGAAGCCCTTAGGCATGCAGTCCTGTCACAGAGGTCCCCTTCTCTTCTCTATTTAGAGTGATAGCTCAGCTCTCCTCAGAAAGGACATAGAAGACATCAGAGTTTGATCATCATGTTATTGATATTTTAAACTTACATTTTTCCCATTACCTCAATTAAGACCCTTAATGGTCCCCAACAAGCTTCTTTATACTGTATGCCCAACTCTGAAAGCAATATTTCTAGATGACCTCATAGGCCTCTATAGGATCACTAATCAAAAGATCACTGATTGCAATAGACCTTTGTGTGACTATAAAAGGAAAGCCAAGCCTAGGGATATTACTCAATAACGTGTCTACCGATAAAGCCATATTGCCTATCATTGCCGATCTTTTGATACAGAAGCCAAGATGTGTCCTCTGTGTCTTAAAGTAATTGTAGCCTTAGCTAAATTGGTTGAAGTATCTTCTGATCTTGCCCTGGAATCACTGAGAAATCTGATAGTACCACATACCATACAATTGTTCTCCTATCTAAAAACAACCAACTTTTATCTACCAGCTGATTGAATAACGATAAAATATTATTAGTTTGTTTTTATATGGTTCAATTCTGTTACTCTTCTCAATTAGAGTATCTCATGATTGTACTTCTATCATTCAAAAAATGTCCATATTCCACATAATCAACTTCTGCCTTAATAGATTTTTTAATGTCTTACATTAAAAATTGAAAGGGACAATACCAGGCAGGGAATGAAGTAACTATTCCAGACAACTTTATAAATTCCAATCCTTTAGCAGAAGCACAATTAACTCAAGTAGCAGAACTTGTGAATTTTTCTCTGGCATATTAAATTATATATATACGCAGTGGTGATCATAAGTTTTACTATAGTTCAAAGCTTTTGAATATTATAACAATGGGGTTATATTAACCATCCTAACCTTTCTGTAACCCTCTCATGTATCTCATACATCCCTATTAAAAAAAGGACAGCAAATACATAAATTAGTTGATGTCTTCAAGCTACTTAGATAAAGTTTTGTCCTAAAAGTAAAATTTTATATTATAAAAGACACTGGAGAAACTAGAAAAAAATACTTCAGCAAACTGTCATGCGAAATATGATTTCTGACTGTATTTTTTATTTATGCAAGCAACTCTTTGAGAACATAAAGACAAATCCATGGAAGAGAAAACTTGGCCTTCAATATAATAAAGAATCTCGAGGAATTATCGGTTAGTTTGGTCTAGGAGAAAAAAATATTTTAAAGCCAAGGCGGTTTCCTTTGGAAGCCCAATGATTTGCAATGAACATTGGCTAAAACACTACAGGAACAACACATCACAATAGGAACATATCATCTGGTGGAGGAATATTTCTAGGATGGCAGACAGTGGAGCCAGATCATGCTTTTCTTGGCACCAATAAAAACCTATAAAGGTGGGATATAAACTAGAATATTGTCCAAGGAAACATTTGAGTATCTCCAAAAAGATTGTACACAATCGTATTCCCTCCGTTGATCGTGATATAAGTAGAAATAGTATTTTATTTTCTCTGTGGGTTGAAACATTGTCCTGTTAGAAATCCACGGCCCTCACAGTTGCTAAATATTAAACTTATTTTTGTGTTTACTACCTATACCAGTTCAAATTATCTGTATATAGAGAACGAAATTTCTCAGGACCAGTTAAGTAAGGTTTTGCCCTTACCTAGAATCTTCACTTTTCTTATCATCTCCTCGCCCTCTGAAAAAATGAAAAGAACAAATGGAATATTAAAACTGAAATGAATTACTGTATTAGACACTCCTATGGAATAACATATTTTTAGCCTTACCTCTCATAGCCCAGCATTCTTCCCCTCACAAAGTCATATGTTCTCTCATTATGAACTGGTCACTAATAGGCCCATAGAACTCAGAATGTCCCAAAACATACATATTTTCATCTTTCACACAGTCGACTAGAAAAATAAATCAATGATACTCAGTCCTTTCATCAAAAGTCACAGATTGTTTTTCTTTAATCAGCCCTTGCATGACCTAAGACATTTGACTGGGTGCTCTGAAAAAAGTTCTAGGAACAGATTGTCATTTGGACTTATAAAATGACCTTATTAGATATTATTTACTACCAATTCAGCACACAAAGAACAATAAATTGATCCTCGGTTATATATTTACCAACTAGAGTGACATTATGCACCCTGAAATAACAAAATTGTAACGTTACCTTCTTTGGAGATCTTCAACTGCAGTTCTCCAGAGATCATCGGAAGCGGAGAGTTCACTGAACATAAGTACTCACTCAAGACCCTTAAAACAAGCATATATAATTACATAAAGTAGACATCTTTATTCAATAACATTAGAAGAGAATTCTCCTAGATGATTGAAACCATTGATTGTCATATCATACTTTGCATTCTTTTATTTTTCATACTTATAGAGGTATATTCTCATTTTAATATTAGAATGTTTGATAGTTCTGATTTACCTGACTTTGTTCTCTTACTAGTAAAATAACTTGCTTAGGTACAGACTTTACTTAAGATAATACTCGCATAAATGCTATAGTTCAGCTCTACGAAGCCATTGCTATGCAACAAAGTAAAGACATGTTGGATATGTCATAAAATGCCAAGTCACTGAAAGTCAAATAAAACTACACCTCCACTGATACTGCTAGAGGAATTCAATCACTTGAAATTATGAACTATACTAATAAAATTTACTTAAAAGTTCAAAACACCAAGTACAGAAAAATCTGAGAGTGGTGGCAGAGATGGAAATCATGCATGTGCCCAGAGGTATGTGCTTTCTCTCACCAAGCTTCAAACATTCCAAATGGTTATGTGTTAAATGATTCCATTTATATGACACTATTAAAAAGATAAAAATATAGAAGATTGAAAGAAAATATGGTGGAGTGAGAGACACCCCCTGATCTCTCCCTTTGAAACAACAATAAACTTCGAACATCTAAAACTCACCAAAAAACACCCAACTGCACACCAACATGTCTGAGCGTGGGATCTGCGCTCAAGAGCTACCACGGGTCAGAATACCAGATATCATACAGTGGACTGGGACAGATAAAGACGCTGCCTCTGGCAGCCACTGGAGATCTCTACAGAAGCAAAGGGGGGAAAAAGGTGTCGTGACTTCCCTGAACAGCCCTGACTGAGAGAGCTTGTGAGTTCCACACAGCCAGTGGCAAGGCCCAGTCATCAGGGCAGAAAGCACAGAAGCAGATGGCAGAGAAACAACAGTTGATTTTTACTGGCTGCGGCTGAAAAACTGAGACTGAGCCTCTGCCCCCAACCCCCAACCCAGAGGACCCGTACTCCCATACCCTCTGAGACCTATCACCACAGAGCCCCAGGGGAATCTGAGCAAGTGCTACTGAACTATTGCTAACACTGACAGGGACTGAAACTGAGGGTAGGGAGTATGATTAAATATCTAAAAGAAAGTAAAGGCATTATTAAGGCTTTATATAAAGCAGTTTTCCAAGAGGCTTAGACGCCACCTGCTGGAAACCAAAAGAAAAGTGCCTTTATTGCAGCAGGCTAAAGAGAGACCTTTATATAATAAATCTTCTCTCTGGGGGAAAAAAAAAAAAAAAGCTAAAACATTTCCATTAATGCCCAGGAGGAGAAATAGTCCATTAAACACCATGAACAATCAAGGTGACAAGGCATCTAAAAAGAAAGAGAAAAGTCTCCAGAAAATAAGTTTATAGACATAGAAATACACGACTTAAATGACAGAGAATTTAGGATGGTACTTCTGAAAAAACTTAGTGTGTTCTGAAATGAGTCATATCAACAATGTCAGGAATTGAAAAAAACAACTAGATGAGCAGAATGAGATCTTTAGCAAGAAGATTGAAACCCTCAAAAAGATCAGAATAGATCTTCTGGAGATAAAAACACACACTGCAAAAGTTGACAAATGAAATAGCAAGCTTGGGACACAGAGTCGACCAAATAGAGGAAAGGATCAGTGATATCAAAGACAGAAATCTAGAAATAAATCAGAAGGAAGAAGAGAGAAACCAAAGAATGAAGAATAATGAAAGAAAAATACAAGAACTAGCTGATCCTATCAGGAGAGGAAACATAAGAATAATGGGCATTATCAAAGGTGAAGAAAAGCAGCAGGGACTAGAAAGTATTTTCAGACAAATAGTGGACGAGAATTTCCCAAATCTAAAGAATGAGCCGGAGCTGGGAATTCAAGAAGTCAACAGAACACCCAATTATCTCAAAAAAGGCCTACACCAAGATGCATTGTATTAAAATTATTAAAATCAATGACAAAGACAGATTTCTCAGGGCAGCCAGGGAAAAGAAGACAGTAACTTATAAAGGAAAGCCCATTAGATTATCATTGGACTTCTCAGCACATACCTTACAACCTGGAAAGGAGTGGAATCAGATATTCAAACTATTAAATGAAAGTAACTACCAGCCTAGAATAATGTATCCAGGTAAGCTCTCCTTTAGATATGGAGGAGAAATTAAGACCTTTCCAGACATAAAAAAAATTGAGGGAATTCTCACAATGAGGCCTGCACTACAGGAAATACTGAAAGGGGTCAGTTCACCTAAAACAAAATGACCAAAAAAAAAAAAAAAAAAAAAAAAAGACCATAATTAGGAGTAAAGCAACTATCAGGCAAATTGAATCAGAGGAGTGCAACCCTTACTAAGAACAGGACATTATAAGCTTAAATAATAATAAGAGAATTGTTGTAGCAAGATAGTAATGAACATTCAGCATACATAGGGACAAATTGAGGTAACAATGACTGAAAGGGGGAGGACCCAAATTTGCAAAGGGGAATGGAGATAGGGGACATTTAGAAGAAAGCAGACGACTCTCTCTATATAACTATCCTTTGCATATTCCTAATGGTAACCACACACTGAAGAATCAAAACTGAAGTATATAACATAAAAGAAGAAGGACAATAGGGAAAACCCACCAAAGCCAACCAAAATAAAGAAAACAGAAACACAAGGACAAAGAAGCAATGGAAATACCGAGCTACCAGAAAGCAAAAGATAAAATGGCTACAAGAAGACCTCATATTTCCATAATTACCCAAAATGTTAATGGACTAAAGTCGCCAATAAAAAGGCTCAGAGTTTCAGAATGGATTAAAAACTAAAACTCAATTATATGCTGCCTCCAGAAGACACATCTCAGCTCAAAAGACAACTATAGACTCAAAGTGAAGGGAGGAAAATGACATTTCAAGAAAATGGCATTCAGAAAAAAAGCCGGAGTAGCGGTACTAATATCAGATGAAATAGACTTCAAAATAAAAAAAGGTAAAGAAAGATACTGAGAGACATTTCATAATGATAAAGGGAATCATGCACCAAGAAGACATAACACTTATTAATATCTGAACTCCCAATCAGGGAGCCCCAAAATATGTAAAGCAATGAGGTAAAGAGACAACCATCCAAATGGGAAAACATATTTGCAAGAGAGAGAGAGAGAGAGAGAGAGAGAGAGAGAGAGAGAGAGAGAGAGAGAGAGAAGAAAGAAAGGAACGGAAGAAGGAAGGAAAGAAAGGAAGAAAGAAGGAAAGAACGGAAGAGAGAGAGAGAGAGAGAGAGAGAGAGAGAGAGAGAGAGAGAGAAAGAGAGACAGACAGACAGACAAAAAAAAACCATATATCAATCAATGGAACAGAATAAAGAGCCCCAAAATAAATCCACTCTCACTTAATATATGACAAAAGAGGTAAGAATATACGATGGGGTAAAAAAGTCTCTTCCATAAACGGTGCTGGGAAATTGGAAAGATACGTGCAATAAAGGAAACTGGATCAATCATCTCCTTACACCATATACAAAAACAGACTCTAAATGGATTAAGGACTTAAATGTAAGACCTGAAACCATAAAACTTCTATAAGAAAACATAGGCAGTAATCTCTGTGATGTTGCTACTAGTAACTTTTTTCAGACATATCTCATCAGGCAAGGAAAACAAAATAAAAAATAAACAAAAGGGACTACAACAACCTAAAAAGCTTCTGTACAGTAAAGGAAAACATCAAAAAAATGAGAATACAACCAACTGAATGAGAGAAGATGTTCACTTATGATACATCTGATAAAAGGTTAATATCTAAAATACATAAAGAAATCATACATCTCAACAACAACAACAACAACAAAATGAACAATCCAATTAAAAAATAGAAAGAAAGCATGAATAGATATTTCTCCAAAGAGGAAATACAGATGACCAATAGACTTATGAAAAATGCTCAAGGACGCTAATTATCAGAGAAAAACAAATTAAACCCACAAGGAGATATCACCTCACACCTATAAGAATGGTTATCATCAACAAATCAAAAAAATAGTTCTGGCGAGGATACAGAGAAAAGGGAACTCTCATACACTGTTGGTGGCAATGTAAATTGGTACTGCCACTATAGAAAATAGTCTGGAGGTTTCTCAAAAAATTAAAAACAGTTATTTCTTTTGACTTAGCAATTGCACTTCTGGTATTTATCCAAAGAAAGTCAAAATAATAATTTGTAAAGATCTATGCACCTCTGTATTCATAGCAACACTATTTATAATAGCTGAGATATGGAAGCAGCCTCAATGCCCATCAACAAATAATTCCATAAAGAAGTTATTGTTCACATGTACAATGGAATATTACTCAGTCATCAAAAAAATGAATCATACTACTTGCAATGACATGGATAGACCTAGAGATTTTATTCTGAGTGAAATAAGTCAGAAAGAGAAAGATAAATATCATATGATGTCACTTATATGCAGAATCTAAGGAACAAAGCAAACAAACTAATCAAAAACAGACTCATAAATATAGAGGACAATCTGGTGATGGCCAGAGGATAGGGAGGGTTGGGGAGCTGGGAGAAAGGGATGAAGGGCTAAAGAAGTAAAAATTAGTAGTTGATAGATGGTCATGGGGATAAGAGGTACAGCATAGGGAATGAAATCAGTATTAACTAATGGCTAGGTGGAGAGCCAGAGGAGAGAAAAAGCAATTAGAGGGGTCTTTTTATAAACTATATAAATTTCTAACCAATGTACTGTATACTAATAATACAAAAAAAAAAAAATCAAGGGATTAAAGCTCCTCTTGAAGGATCAGGGGGAAAAAAAAACTTTAAAAAAAGACAATAACTACTTTTCTATCAAAAACTACTCTAACTGTAAATGGTTTAAATTCTCAAATCAAAACACATAGGGTGGCCGAATGGATAAGAAAACAAGAATCTTACGTACACTACCTACAAGAGACTCTTTTCATATCGAAAGACACACACAGACTGAAAGTAAAGGGATGTGAAAACATATGTCACAAAAATGGAAATGAAAAAGAAAAGCTGGGGTAACAATAGTTATACAGACACAATAGACTTTTAACAAGAAATGAAGAAGGACCCAGTAATCCCTCTTTCGGGTATTTATCCAAAAAGAAATAAACAAAACACTACGTCAAAGTGACATGTGCATCCATATGTTCATTGCAGCATTATTGACAATAGCCAAGATATGGAGGCAACATGGATGTCTATTAATAGGTGAATAAGTATAAAAAAGGTGTAAATATATACAATGGAATATTACTCAGCCATTAAAATGAATGAAAACGTACCACTCAGGGCAACATGGATGTACCTACAGGATATTGTGCTACGTGAAATAAGGCAGGCAGAGAAAGACAAATACCACCTTATTTCACTTATATATGGAATCCAAAAATCAAAATATAAAAACAAAACAGAATTAAGCTCTTAAATACTGAAAACCTATTGATGGTTGCCAGATAGTAGGGAGTTTGGATGATATAGAGAAAAAGAGGAAGGGATTAAGAAGTGGAAATTCGTAGCTGCAAAATAGTCATGGGATGTAAAGTATAGCATTGGGGATGTAGTCGATAATATTGTAATAACGCTGTATGGTATCAGATGGTCATTAGGTTTATCAGGGTATCACTTTATAAGTTTTATAAATGTTTAATCACAATGTTATACACCTGAAGCTAATAGAATACTGTATGTCAACTATGATTGAAAAATAAAAAAATACTTAAATCAATACATAAAATGCTCAGAGCACATAGAACAGCTGACAGCTGACAAATTTTACCATAAATCTACGGGGAGGCGGAAAATACAATGTAATTGTATTGACATGCTCTCAGGACTATTAAAAATCAGGAATTAGAGGAGAAGACAAAAAATGGAATACACAATTCAAGATTTACCATTAAGTGAAAAAATCAGAATCTTACACTAGAATTTGTGAAAATGGTACATTATATATATAAGCAATAAATTAACTGGCTGTAGAATTATCAATTTTACATATTTATATTTTATGTATTTTCTATATTTAGCATGTAATGCTTTATAATTGGGCAAAAAATAACATGCAAAATTTGAAAGATAAGATTTCAAAACTCACTCATAATAGAAATACTCAGAATTTAATTATATGAAAAGAGCCTGACTAGCAAATGTAAAGTCATCTTCAAAGCCTAAATTTCAAAAATCCACTAAACAGTCATCGACAAAGCATTCTTTCTGGATCATCTTAAACCTAACCTTCTTATTATGTGTTTTTAAGAGACAACACATTCATTTCCACTTGGTGACGAACACTATCTGACAAAGGTCTGTCCCTTCAAAGAAGGGGGCGCTGCTCCACTCGCAGGTTTGTGCACAGCTTGCAGGTGCCTGGGAAGCACTGTGGCCTCGCTGCACAGAAGTAGACAGCTGAGTCTCCAGGCTGGGTGTCTTCGATGCTCAGGGAGAGCTGTTTCTCCGCCTTCTTCAGTGTAACAGTGAATCTTCTATCTTTTTTTTCGTCCTTATTTGAAAGAATATCTATAATGAGCTCAGGACCTTTTCCAGCTTCTTGCTTATACCAAGGGAAATACTTTGAGGCACTGTCTGAATAAGTACAGGTGATAATAGAGGTGTTTCCCTCCTGGACACTCAGGGTAGAAGGATGCTGATCCACTTTTTCTCCTCGGATGACCCCTATACAGAAAGAAAAAGTCAGAGAAAGATGAAAGCGTGCCAGATTGTTACTGTCCAGAATATACTTTTCCTCTTCTATAGTAACTAGAAGGAGCCTGAATAAAGCCAGTCTCTTCCTTGGCTTCTAAAGAATACCCACTAATATACCCTGTTTCCTGTGAACCCTTAACTCACAGTCCAGTTGCAGCCACAAGAACACATATAAAGCTCCAATGGATGTCTTCAGCATTCTTCTCAATTTAGATCAATTATAGACTTGCAATCTCCAGTCAATTGAGTTACTTATTACCAGGCTATCCCTTCTTTTCTCTAACAAACATGGGGTTTCTCACACTCTCTGCCCAGCCAATAGGGAAAACGCTCTGCTTCTGCCACAGATGACTCATTCAGAATCAACATATCCTTCATCAACAGCAAAGCACTACCACCCTGTGGTCACATCCATAACTACTGAATTTGTTTGTTGAATGTTGTTACCCTGTGCTTACGAGGGTCTCAGACACGAAAAGGCAGCATAGGTCAAACAAATAAAATCTTAAATCAGAGATTAAGTTAGATGTCGAGATCACGATTTCTGTCTCTGTCTTCCACTGAGTCATGGTTTACACCTTAGAAAGAGGCAGATTCTGTTGCTATTTTTTCAATAGTAGACTAGGTCTCTTTTTTTTTTTTTAACATTTTATATTTTCTTCCTCCCCTCTCTACCCTTCCCACCGATAACCACTAGTCCATTGCCCATGACCACGAGTCTCTGTTTCTTTGTCCTGTTCATTTGTTACTTTTAGGTTTATATCCCACATATAAGTGATATCATTTGATTATCAACATTTTCTGTCTGGCTTATTTTGCTTAGTCTGATTATTTCAAGGTCCATCCATATTGTTGCAAATGGCAGTATTTCATCTCTTTTTATGGCTGAGTAATATATGTACTACAGCTTTTTTAGAGAGATTGCTGAATCATATGGTAGATCAATTGTTAGATTTTGAGGAACCTCCATACTGTTTTCCATAGTGGCTGTACCTATTTGCAGTCCCACTAGCAGTGTATGAGGGTTCTGTTTTCTGAGCACCCTCTCCAACATTTGTTATTACTTGTCCTGTTGATTATGACTATTCTAACAAGTGTGAAATGGTATTTCATTGTGGTTTTCATTTACATTTCCCTAATAGCTAGCAATGTTGAGCATCATTTCATATATTTGTTGACCATTTGTATGTGTTCTAGGGAGAAGTGTCTGTTCAGGTCCTCTGCCCATTTTCTGATTGGGTCGTTTGTTTTTTTTGTTGTTATTGACTCGTATGAGTTCTTTGTATATTTTGGATATTACACCCTTATTGGAAATCACTTTTCCCATTTGGCATTGCTTGGAAATCACTTTTCCCATTTGGATGGTTGTCTCTTTAACTTGCTGATGCTTCCTTTTGCTGAGCACAAACTTTTTAGCTTGATGTAGTCTAATTCATTTCTTTTTGCTTTTACTTTCCTTGCCTTTGAGACCACATTCATAACATCCTCTTTAAGTCCAAGATCTTTGAGTCTCGTTCCTATGTTTTCTTCTACACATTTTAATGTTTCAGGTCTTATATTCAGGTCCTTAATTCAATTTGAGTTAATTTTGGTGTGTGGTGATAGATAACAGTCTAGTTTTATTCTTTTGCAGATGGCTTTCCAGGTTTTTCAGCACCATTTATTGAAGAGGCTTTCCTTTCTCCACTATATGTTTTTGTCTTTTTTGTCAAAAATTATTTGCCCATATAAATATGAATTTACTTCTGGACTCTCAATTCTGTTCCACTGGTCAGTGTTAGACTAGGTCTCTTATACAAAGAAAATATAAAATATTTCAACCAAAATGTACATCCAGTAATAGTCATGGAGAAATATTCTTTCTAAAAGAAACTTGTAAGAGAGTTGTTGATTCAATATTTTAAATACCTATTATTTCAGACTCTGCTCCTCTAAGCTGGTCTTGCCCATGACCTTGCTATTCCCAGAAAACTGACAGTACCTACCAAGAGTCAGAATGTGCAAACTTCCTTCAGTAGAGATGACTGTGACAAGAGGTAAAGGATTAAATCTTAATGATAAGGAAGCAGGAATGGAAATTTCCATGAGACAGTAAACAGTCTGACCCAATGTTCTTTTCCATTGACATGATCAAATTTCTCAGACCTATAAATTTCCAGAATTATTTCCCTCCATCGAAAACTCTTTTTCATCTCCTTTAATAACTTTGTATTTTCCAATTACCTCTGTAAGAAAAACGATCTAGGGAAAGCTGAATATTGCCGATGTCTGCTAGGGAAATAGTACAAATAAGAACTGACCCTAAAAAGTTGATCGTGAGAAATAGTCCCTGGCAAACCAAGACTACCTCATTTCCAGATGTGAAAGCTCCTTTCCTGCGATTTGTACTCAATAATCCTCACGAGTTAGGGAAATAAGCATAATCCCTCATCCTTCAGCTATGATGAAGAATCACAAATCAACATATAAGGATCAACGTGTAAATATAAATGTTTTTTACATAAGTAAAACTTTTCCATTCTAAAGATTGTCCTCTATTCTCTCTTTCATCATCCATGAGATAGAACTCACAGATTTTACATTGAACTAATTTCCCTCATCTTAGAAACCAGACACTCCATATCAGCACTTGCCTTTTTGAGTTAGAGATCCAGAATGGATTGTGACAATTTAACTATGCTCTGTACAGCAGAGTGTTCCACATATTAAGTCTAACACAGGTAGTGATGCCCTGGACAAAATTTGCAGCCCCATTACTACTTCATTGGCTATGGCCTGATTCATCATCAAAGTGTTAACCTGGAGAGGGTTCTTCTAGTACCTTCATGAACTGCCAGCGGCTTGAAGACAACGTTCCCCCTAGGCTCCAGATTCCAGTAATCATTTCTTTACAACAACGTGTTAGTGGTGCTCTTGATTCATATACTACCTTTCAGAAATGTCTACCTGGGATAATGAACATATTTGCAATGTCTAGAAAAACCCTTAGAAATACATCGGAGTGTTGGTGATGGCACTATCCCTTTTGGCTTACTCTTACAAGAAAGTGCATGATGGACTTGGTTTGCCAGTAATGGCAATGGCTCAGCCTGTCTTTTTTCCTGCCCAAAGGGTCAAAGATTTACAACAATTAGAATGCTTCATTCCAGCAGTGGAACTGTTAGCCCACAGCTTTCACAAACTCAAACTGCAGAGATCGAAGTGAAGGGGCTTGCGTTAGGCAGCTTTTTTTGCTCAGTAGGATGGTCCCATAGGAAGAAAGCAGGGAAAAGAATCCTAAAGAGGGATTAATGAGATCCAGTTTCTTTCTACAAAGTAAAGATTTATTGAGGACTGGTTGGGTACAATATAGAGTGGTGTGAGACCGGGGAGAAATTGTCCTGCATCGTGGGGCACCAAGACCATTTTCACAGCCTCATGCAGTCAGGTATGTCTGGTATGTCTACGGTAGCCCCCAACCAAACCTGGGCCCTCTTCAGTGATAGAAACGGGGTCATCAGTATGAGTTCCTGTCTGGGTTTTCATTTCTTCTACAGGATCAGTGATGGATCAAGGATAACCTAAGTCTCTAGGAAAATGGAATAGAATAGGACTTCCCCACTGAGTGTAAATGTCATCACAGACAGTGCAATGGGGATGGACTCCATGGCTGAGCCCTGGGGAAACAGAACATTTCTTTCTGGAAATTCATTTTTTATATGTATATCTGTAACTTTCATATCTCTCTTGTAAGAAGAAAATTGAGCAACTTGTAGAACCTGGAGGAGGTGCATGAGTTTAGTCACACATAGAGGAAAAAACTGCTCTCTCAAACAACCTGATTGTATCTGGCTTCTAGCTCCCTCCTCCCAAGATCAACTCCGGTGTCGAAAAATCACAACAGACTGACTACTGTAATTTTGGGGACCCAGTACAAAATGAAAGTTTGGGACAAGAAAAAGAAAAAATGATATTATGTAATAAAATATAGAGCTCTCTTTTAAAAAATATTTTCTTACTTAGAAAACATGATGGGATTTATAATGATACATAAGAGACAAAATAAAATTACCATTTGCAAATAATATTTTGGGGTCATAATTTTAACAATTCAGTAACAAAAAAATACTTTATTAGTCTGGGATCCTGACAATAATAAGATTTTCTGGCTTGCTTTTCTATAAATTAATTTGGTAGGTTATTTTTTTACATTTACACATTCCACATCACATTCCAATCAATATAATTAAAAGCAATGTCAGTTGTTAATAAAAATACTGCAAACAGAATATTTCATAATTTCTAATTTTGAGATGGCTATTTCTGTTGATGGAACTGAGAGTAAAGCTCTTAAAGAGTATTTTCTGTGGTGTAGCAATATCAGCATAAATAGCTGATAAATGAGTTTAAAATATAAATTCTAGTAAATCTAGAGCTGATGTCTCTAGTGAAACAGTTTTTCTCTAAAAGATTTAACTCTGCATAGCAATCAGTTTCATGTAAGTCAGATTTAATTTTAAATGTAAATTTATACAACAACATTTTAATGTTTTCTCTGATATTTTCTGTAATGGCAGAGGACTTCTAAGAAACTAAAAGTGCCTTCATGACTTGTATATAGTAATGCAGAATGCTTGTTTATGCATCCTGTCACTGTCTTTTTAATTATCAAGAAAATTAATTTACCTATCTTCTATGTTAATACCGAGTTTGCTGAATTAGTTCAAATTGCACGTGTAAATGACATTTTTTCCATTGAAGCTATTATCTTTCTATTTAATTTCTATTTCTAAGCCTATGAATATTTGTTTTCCAATGTTGGAGCAATTTTCTAAACATGAGTCTCTAAACTTTTGAGGATTTTAATAACTCTTGGACATGTTTTATTGCAATTTACATGTATATTTAATTTTGTAATAATTTATTAATAAGGTTTATTGCCACCCCCTTTGGGATCCTAGAGAGCTCAAGATTGCCACAAGTTTACTGTGTAAAGGCACCTGTGCCAGCAACATGCCTGCCCCGTGGGAGGGGTGGGGCTGCAGGCCCAGCTGCAGTTTGGGTACAGGCTGCAGATCGTCTGGGAGCACTGTGCCTGCCCTGCACAGAGGTAGGTGGCTGAGTCCTCCAACTGGGAGTCTGTGATGAGCAGGGTACTATACCGTTCCTTAGTATTCATTGAAGAGGTTAATCTTTCATTTTGCTTTGTTCCTGAACTCATGTAAAAAAGACTGGTGAGGCCACCTCCAGGATTCTGTCGGAACCACTGCATAAATGTCACCGTGGTAGAAAATTTGCACCTCAGAGTAGAATTGCTTCCCTCCTGGAGACTCAGGGATAAAGGACTCTGCTCCACATCCAGCCCTCTCACACCTGCTTGGAAAGAGGAAAACAAACACTAATGATGTCACTGGGGACTAATGATGCAGCTTCTAAACCTATGAAATATCCCAAGAAGTACCCAAACAGGATGTCTAGGAGCTATATCAGTTCTCCCTTCCTTCCCTCCACATTCAGCTATGGAACACTTCCCAGGCCCCCATCTGGGACAGAGCCAACTCACAGCAAACCTGGACCCACAGAAGCCCCAGCAGAGCTCCTCGGTGTCTCTCCATGACTCCTTGCCCAGTTGCTGTGGTGCCTTTGCCCCTGCTCTGGAGGGAGTAGAGTCCTAGACCAGACAAAGGTTGTCTTTCAGTTGTTAGGTTCCACCAGACTCACTGAGCACCAGTCACATCTGAGCCCTGTCATTCACTTCACAGGAAACTCCACCCATAGTGGCCCAGGAGATGGCACATTCATTGTTTCAAAATCATAGGTACAAAGTACTAAAAATGCAGGATGTCTGGGCAGTATTTCCAATATATGAAATTATAAGGTGCTTTATCCTTAAAACACTTTATGTAAGAGAACTTTGTGTTTCTGTGTGAGAAAAGGGGGATGATACTTTTGAGAAGAATGAGAGTATAAACTTAGTGAATCAGAGCATTGAAGTATCATGAAGTCTTGAAATAGAGGCTGGGAAGTATGGCTTCAATTTCAAATTGCATAGTTTGACATAGAAATTAAGAATTCAGTTTTATGAAAATTCGGAGAAAGGAAGACGATATGATAGAATGCATCATGCATTGAACATATTTTCTTGAAATCAAGAGTAATAGAAACTCAGGTCATACAGTCACTATCTGCATAGGAAATTTTTCCAACAAAGGTTCAGTTAGTGAAAAATAAGTATATGTATGATGTATAATGTCTACTGTGACTTAATTGTCACCTCTCCCTCTATCCTGTCTAACACCTGAGCACTTTGAGACCCACACAGCTATTTCTCATCAAGCCACACATTGCTGGTCATATTAAATGTTGTCCTCTTCCTTTCATCCTTCTAGTTGTGTTTCTTATTTTGTCACGTTATCTTCTACTCTCCTCATTGTTCTGTTTTCTTTTAGTCTGAGGGGAGATATATGAAAAGGAAGGTGATCTTGGATTTTGGAATAATTTCTAAGTGCTTATATTTTGGAAAATTTAGTTTTAAAAATTTTTTAGTGGAAACAAGTTATGAAGTTGTCTTCTGTTGAGCTCTATGCTCATGACAACCGTTAACATTCTATCCCCCGTGCCTTTGCTCAGAGAATCATCCTCACAAAGGATTTATACAGTATGGAATTTCTGAGGTGTATAGAGTCACAGAAATGAAAACCTGAGGGAAACTTAACACAAACACCATTCCTCCTTTCCCTACATTTGCTGTCTATAATTTAACTAGCTCAAGTGCTCTCTGGTCTCCTCTCTTAGCTGTTCAACCCTCTGGGACCATCAGAGAAAATCCTTCCTTGTAAAGCCAACAGTGCCCCCTAGTGGGAAAAAAAACATCAACAGCGACCGCTTCACACCACCTAACCCAGCGGTAACACAACTCCAATGTCTTTCACTCTTTGTTTCTAGATGAAGGAAATGCAGATGATCAGAAAACAAAATACAAAATTAGATTAAATGGCTTTTTTTAATGAACATATTTCTACTTTAAATTTTCAGTTCATAAAATTTGTGTAATAAAATAATTTTGCAGTTTGTGCTATTTGATTTCTTAGTTCAAAATAACTGCATAAACATGGGGCTACCAGGTCTTGCGTGGCTAAGTGAGGCAGAGATGCGGCAGTGGCAGTAGCAGAGGCATCTTGAAGTGGCCAGGTCCAAAAGCAAATTTTCTCAGTGAAGGACCTGCTCACTCTGAGCACCAGTGCTGAAGTGCTGGAGGTATCCATTGTTCCCTGTTGAACCATCCCCTCCAGTGAGCGGACACAGTGCTGCCATAGCCGAGATGTCATCAACTGGTTAACAGAGGTCGCTCTGCCCAGACAAGTCCTTAAAACCTTGCTTCCCCCAAATCACGGCTCCACCTAAGCCACATCCAGGTAGATCCTCAACGACTCAGGTGCTTCTTGCTGAGCAGTGCCTAGACTCACACTAGAGGCAGCTGGCCTTGGTTTCTGGTGTGGCCTTTTGAGGCAAGTATAAGCACAGCATCTATAGATCGCTTGCCGAATCTTAATAGATGGCTCTTGAGGGATAGAGCCTTGGGCTAAATTTGACCTGCAGCTGAACCCCTCTCAGGACTCTGTCAGTAGACACCTACTTCACAAATTCACACTAATAAGACTGGGAGACTTAAGAGCTTTGCTTAGTACATAGAAACAGATGTGGAAAGGCAGCCAAAATGGGAAGACAAAGAAGCAGAATCCATATGAGAGAACAGAACAAAGATCCAGATATAATGGAGTCAAGTAATCTAATAGATGCAGAGTTCAAAACACTGGTTATAAAGACGCTCAAAGAATTTTTGGGAAGTGTAGAGAACTTCAACAAAAAGATAAAAAAAAAAACATAAAAATGGAAATGAAACTTATAAAAGGGAACCAGTCTGAAATTAAGAACACATTACCAAAGATAAGGGATATATTAAATGGAATAAACAAAGAAACAAAAAAAGTGAATGAAGAAGAGGATCTCATCCCTTATTTAGAGGATGGGAAAGTCAAGCACACACAATCAGAACAGCAAGAGATAAGATGCCAAGACTCTATATATAATTTAAGGAGGATATAGGACACTATTAAGGGTCCAAATATCCATCTGATCAGTGTAACTGAAGAAAATCAAGTTCTTGAATGGCTGTTTGAAGAAATAATGATGGAAAACTTCCCTAATCTGGTGAAGGAAATGGACATAAAACCCCAAAAAGCACAGAGAATTCCAAAAATCAGAGTTCCAAAGAGGCCCACACCAAAACACATCATAATTAAAAAGCCAAAGCAGCAAGAGAAAAACAGATAGTTACTTATAAGAGAACCCCCATAAGACTGGCAGCTGATTTCTCAAAAGAAACTATGCAGAACAGAAGAGCTTGGCAAAAAAGGGTCAAGACCCAGAATCTACAACCAAGAATAATTTATCCAGCAAAACTATCATTTAGAGTTGAAGGACAGATAAAGAGCTTCCTAGACAAAAATAAACTAAAGGAACTTATCTTCACCAAGCCAGTATTATAGGAAATACTGGAGGGACTTCTTTAAGAAGAAAAAACATGTATCAAAAACAGGAATAAAGAATGGTAACAACTACATTCCTATCAATAAGTACCTTAAAGGGAAAAGAATTAGGTGCTCCAACTTAATAACAATAAAGTAAATGAAAGGATAAGAAAACAAGGCTCTGATATATGAAAAAAAACAGGGGGTGGAGATGAGAAAAGATATTGCTTTGATGGACCTAGAAGGTATTTAAGTCACACAGAGAAAGATAAAAACGATATGATTTCACTTATATGTGGAATCTAAATAAAAAGAACAAACTAATCAAAAAAAAAAAAGACTCACCAATATAGTGGACAATTTGGTGATGTACAGAGGGGAAAGGGATTGAGGGGACTGGAAGAATGGGGTGAAGGGTTAACGAAGTACAAATTAGTAGCTGATGGATGGTCATGGGGTTGGAGAGCATGGCAAAGGGAATGCAGTTAGCATTAATACGTTGGTTAGGTGGAGGGTCAGGGAAGGAGGAAGCAATTGGGGGGATCATTTTACAAACTGTATAGATATCTAACCGATGTACTGTATATTTAAAATTAATTAAATTTTTTAAAAAAGAAACACTTTGAAAAACGTACACTTTAATAAATACGTAAAGGAGAAGAGCAGTACTAGATTTAGTGGGATGATCACTTTGTGAGCCATACAGATCTCTAATCACTACGCTGTATAAATAAAACTAATATATTATTGTATGCCAACTATAATTTTAAAAAATCATTGAATTTTACAACGTAAATACAAGCAACTAGTTGTCTATTATATTTCAATAAAGCCAGAAAAATTAAAATAAAAAAATAAAATGTGCTATATAATGTAAACCAAAACCAAAACCAAACAAAACAAAAAACATATGCTTAAAAAAAAAAGAATAGAACCTTAAGAGGAATGAAAATGAAAGGCTATATGACCCTATAAGAGGAATCAAATACTTGGAATGGTTGGAGAGATCCTATGAAGAAAGTGTCATTTTCTCCTTTCACCCTTTTTTGATGAGAAGAATAGAGGAGGATATACATAAACCTTTATGATGGCTTTTATGACTTTTTATTAATTTTAATATTAAAAGAAATTCATGAATATATGAATTATTAAAGGAAAAAAACTTTATATATAGACTAAAATCCCCTTTCACTAGCACTCTTGATTTTGACTTTTTCATCATTCATTAATTTGGAGTTGATGCTTCTGGGAGTGTTACTATAGAGTAAACATACCTGTATCAAATATATGAATAAATGGAAAATATGTATTATTTTATTTACGGTTTTCACTTTAATACAAAATGATACATATTGTGCATATTTTTTTTGTAACTTGTTTTATAAATTCAATAATAAATCTTGTAGGTCGTATCATGTTAACACCCATAGGTCTTTCTTCTGCATTATATGCCATATTATGGATATACTACTATTAATATACAGCCCTTCCTCTATTGATGGGGAGTTGATGTGACTTTTTAAACTATAAATTATGACACTATAATAAACTTTTTTTGAGCATTCCTCTTTAATCATATGTGCACATGTTTCTTTAGGAGCAGCGACTAGAAAGAAGTGAAGGAACATGTCTTGGGTCCAGTAGAGGAAATTCACTCCAGGGAAAAGGAAGATCAGGGGCAAAGGCTATGAGGAAGAATCACATGAATTCTTGTTCTGATTATTGTGTTAAATGAGTTTTTAAATTATTTTTTGATGTGTATTGGAACTGTAGTTGATCGGCTTATTTGATAAGTCTCTCTGAAATTATTAACCTGATATGTTGCTGGTATGCAGTTCGCTTCGACCAGCCACTGAGGTCATTCTAAACAATAATAAAACAGCAAGAGAAAAAGTACACTCAAGGAGAGTGGAATATATAAAAGGAAAAATATTATTAAATAACATTAATCATAAAAAATATGGCGGACAGCAGGTTCTCAAATAACAGTTTCAGACAATGTCATTTTGTTACAACGTTGATGAGATGCTAGAGAAACATAACTCTTGTTTATACAAATTAGCTTATGGTAAAATTCGTTTGTTACATACAGTTTTGCTTAATGTTTCAGAACTTACCGAGGACATCAAGCAAAAAATTATTGTATATAAAACATAAGGACACCTGTCAAAAGAAAGAAAATGTTTCATTTTATATATCAACAGAGAGAAAAAAGAGAACTTTATCAGTGTAACAGAAGACAAACTAGAAAAGAAAACAAAAAAAAACAAGAGCATGTGGACCAAAACCAAAATATTAGAAATGCGTTCAAATAATGACAAGAGTTAGAAGTGATCAGAGAAAAATAACTGATATTGAACAAAAGTAAATACAGGTTATGTATGCCAACCTGCGTTTCCATAAAAATAAAAGATTTACATATATCAAACATAATAAAAAGTAAATGAATCCAAACACATCAGTAATTCAAACATATGTAAAAAGATTATTTGATTGAATTGAAATTTAAAAAAAAAAACAAACACTTGCTATATATTGCTTAAGAAACAACCTCAAAGAATACAACCAAGAAAGCTGAGCAGATAGATGAGCAAAGACTAACACCTCCTCCCTTATCCAACAAACACATCATACCAGCCAAAGAGATATCTCAAAGGAAAGTCAATTTTACTGAAGGGACAGAAAAGAAGAATTCAAGATAACAAGTTAGTGAACTAAATTAACTGCTGCAAACATGCGACCTAATACAGACAGAAATGGTTTTAAAATTAATATTCAGACAGAAAAGAAAATAGGAGGAAAATAAAGAGATGAAATACTAAGAAAAAATTAACATTTACAAACAGAAAAAAAAATGAAACTGAAAATGAGGACATTTCATACTCCGATATCATAGGGCTCTGATAAAGAAACCAAGTGTAAAAAACAACTTTTATGAATGAGTAATATATATATTTGAGTGTCTCCTCAAAACACGTTAAAGAAGGTAGGAAAGCTCCTCATCAATACTATATATAATCATTTTGTGCATCAGAAATTAACAAAAATTTAATCAAGTGAAGCCCCAACTGTCTTGTTTGTGAACTTCCCATGTATTTACAGGGAGGGTTCTTACCGGATGAATTGTGTCTCCCCCAAATTCATATGTTGAAACCCGAACTCCAAGTATTTAAAAATATGACTGCATTTGGAGACAAGGCCTTTAAAGACAAGAAGTATTAAGGTGAAATGAGGCCATAGGGATCAGCCCGAAACCAACATGACTGGTATCCTTATAAGAAAAGGAAATTGGAGCATAGACATGCATAACATAGTGGGAAGATCAAGTGCAGGTACAGTGAGAAGGTGATCAGCTACAAGCCAAGGAGAGAGGCCTCAAAGAAACTAACCCTGACGACACCTTAATCTTGGAATTAGAGTCCAGACTGTGAAAAAAACAAATTTGTGTTGCTCTTTAAGCCACCCGGTCTATGGTATTTTGTTATGGCAGCCTGAGTAAACTAATACAAGGGTCAATTTAAATACTCCATTATAAGAAATACATCACAAAGCAATCTGAAGTCATAACTATACACACAAAATGTTTTAAACATTTTAAAATTCTCCTTTTATACCCATGTTTTAGTGCATTTGTTTACTACGTGAAAGTATCCTTGTTTTAGATATCCCCATAGAAATTGTATTTGGAGGCCTGATTATCCTAGTGACTTAGTTAATATGCTGAAAAGATTGAACGTGTATACTGAATATCTTGTGAATTTGATTTTAAGTATGAAAGAAAATAGTGAATTTTCTTTCATAAGTTTACCAAATAAGCTTTCCAATATTTTAATAATCTTTTATGGCAAAGTGTCTCTAAATCTTAAACTAAAGAATATTTGGAACATCTAATCAGAAACAGTTATAGTTACATGGCTCCTCAATCTTCAGAGTTTGCACAAAAAGTTACTTAGAATTTTTTATAATAACTGTATATCACAAAGTAAGAGTGAATATGTCAAAGTGTTAGAATGTATAATTTACATTAAAATTTTTTCAAAACACACAAGAAGATATCGTATGCCATTTAAATTAAACTTCAACTCTAAGGAAAATCGATTGTCCTAGTCACGAAAGCAAATTCCAGGCCAGAGGTGTTCAGCTTGTCTCGTAATAGAGAGCTACGACAGAAGAAACTATAACTCAGCAATGTACATCCTGATCCATACCTGAATCTTTGTTAAATGGTGTAGTGTGGGTGTTCAGAAGGAGTCACCCCAAGATGTGTCTTCTTGGTATGCGGATTATTTCGAACTAAAGGCAACTTTAACCTTGTGATCAAGAAAAACTCCTGCCCAACGAGCAGAGTCAAAATTTATTTTGGATGTGAATATAAATCTCACATTGGACTGTGGAAAAAGTCATAAAAAAATTTATGTGTTTATAAGCTTGGTTTTCATGCAATCATTCATACATAAATATATGAAAAAATAAATATATACACAATTATATTTGTAAGAAATGTTAAAATTGGCATGATTTTGGAAGAGATAATGGATGGTTTCAAACCTGTTGACATCTGAAAATCCAACAATTCAAGATGAAAATTAGAAAACTACTCCTGATTTTGCTGAAACAAATGAGTTCATTCAATCTAACTATTTAGGAACATTTTGAAAGGCACATGGTGATATATTTTAACCCAAGAAACAAACATAATACCTGGGACTCTGAGGGGACGGTACTGTTTTATACACCGAGCTCAAGTATGGGGCATTTTTTATTGAAAAGAAGTTTATATTAGAAGGTCTCAACTGTGCTACCACACACAGTGCCTGCCTCCTTTCTTTTTGTGGTTCATGGGTTTTCCTGAAGTTTCTGAGCAGGTGGCAGCCTTTATGAAACTTAAGGTTTTTGTTAATCTTCCACTATCATTTTTATTACTGTGGTTGTCAAGAGCGCAGAAGTACTTTGCTGAGTCTGCCAGTTGCAAGGAAGAGATGGTGAGGCTGATGATTTTTTTTTCCTTTTGCAGGTTCACAGAGTACCGATCTCCCTTTGCATTTGAACTAGCAGAGTTCTGATGAATAAGGAAAACCATCTCTCCACTGGGAGGCTGTTGGTACCAGTAGAAAGTATAATAACTCGACGTGGTTTCATAGGTGCAGTCCATTGTCACAGCTTCTCCTTCCCGCCTTGTCACTGTAGTCTGTGCTTGGGTTACTCTCTGAGTCATGCTGAATCCTATTAAAAAAGAGGACAGGTTTGATTCTCTGAAATGTCTCAGATGGGTCGTGAGGAATGGAGTAATTTAGGGCACAGGAGCAAAGAAAAGAATCACACAGTATTTCATTTCCCCTCCTCTCTTCCCTCTTCATACCCTCCTAGTTATAACTTTCCTAGTCCCGTCCTTAAGCTCTAAAAGGAAGCTGAGGCCCCATGTTTAAGGCCACACTTACTGAAGCTAAAGGAGACCATGAGTGCCCACAGCAGGCCACGACAGAGCATGATAGAAAGTCTTCTAGTTGAAATTTGTCTTGTTCTCACTTTAGCCTAGAGACCAGCCCTTCTCTGAGTGTCTGAGTGCAGAGTTCTTAGGGTTTCGGATGCTTTCATTCCCAGACAGGAAATCAAGATCACGTGTAAAACGTTACACTGCTCTAGTCAAACACTGAATGAAACATCTGTCCCACCACAGACTTCACTGCTTTGATATTTTCCTGTAACAATACATTCGAAAATGGCTATGATATCTAGCAAGGTATTTAAAATCTTTTTGTTATTGAATTCTCTCTTGATACCATTTTGACAGGCGACTATATTCAGAATGATATAAAATTTTTTTGAAATTGATAAAGGTTTTTTTAATTAATTAATTCTTCTAATCTAGAAGACTATCAACTTTGATAAATATTCCAAGTGTGTTTGAAAAGTATATGTATTCCATTGTTTCAGGGTAAAATGTTTTACATATATAAATTAGTTAAAGAATATTAATTTTTTTGGTCATATTTTCTCTAAGTTTCTACTGAGACATGTGTATTATTACCTATCTCTCTGATTGTATATTTGTTTATTGTTTTTAAAACAAATCAACAAATTCTACAGCTTAATTTCACTAATCTACTGTTTTGCTTTTGATATTTCTGGAAGCTATGTAATGGAATACATAAAAGATAGAATTGTTTCAGCTTCCTGATTTTGAACTTAATCATTTCGAAGTGTTGTTCTGTAGCCACACTTGAAAGAATCTCTGTTCGAAGGACAAGGTCTTTCCCTACTTCCTTCTTGACCAACAGAAATAATTTATATTCTCTATATAACTGCAGTGAGTAACAGCTCTTTCTCTCTCCCAAATATTCAGTATTGAAGGAATCGGCACCACACATACACATGCACATGTATAGTTTTTGGCCACTCACCACTGTTAAGACGATAATGATGACTACTGGGTCATTTTCAGAATTTGCATTTTATTTTTAGATTTTTACAGGAAATTTGAGGAGAACAAGAATGATCATCTTACCTTTCTCTCTGGACTTTCAGGATCAACATCTGTGAGAGATCTTAGACAGATAAATTATTAGTAAGAAACACCTCTTTTCACCAGCTTCCTCAAAATTATGCCTGCTGAGTAAAAGCACACAGATAAACATCGTTAAAGTTAAAACTCCATGGAGATAAGTAATGAGAGACAATAATACAACACAAATAAGAACGGTGGTTCACTCAGCCTAACATGGCTCTTACAGTGGTGTCCAGTGATGTCACCGCAAAGAACAGAAAGAAGGAAACCTGCAATAGAAGGCTCTACAATAAAACTGTCCTTAACTTAAGTATCAAGTTTTCCTGAAATAATCTTATTGTTTTATGAGCCTCTGAAAATTTAGCTCCTTGAATTCTACTGGGCACCAAGCCCTCTTTTTTTTTAAGCAAACTTATTGAACCAAGGAGAAGGTCATGGGAGCCTGTTATTTATGGCCAGCCAGCCAGAAGTTCAGGTAGCAACCTGGACTTAGGATTGGCATCCTGAGTTGAAGGTCATCGTTGCTACTTCCAATTTGTAGCCTGTGGGTCAGAAGCACATGGAACAACCTGAACTTGCTACTGCTATTTGAAGTGGGGATGGGTGGCAGGCTTATAGGACTCAGCCTTTACCCTGTGGGACCTGATGTTCTCTCCAGGTAGATAATGTCAGAATTGAGCTGGATTGTAGGATACCCAGCTGATGTCTGGAGAAGTGCTTGGTGTGTGGGAAATATAATGCCTGTTTTGGTATCCCTCTGTTTGGTGTCATGGGAAAGTCGCCAGGGTGTAGTTTCACCTTAGGGTTCAGCAGAAGATCACTTAGATGAAGATGTTATCTTTGTGTGCCAGATGTACAGATCTTGTGATCGTCGGTCAGGTCTAGGCTACTGCCTTCTGCTAGCTCTGCAGTTGCTGATTATCCAGGAAAAAGGCTAGGTCTCTGAGAAGTGTGTGTGTGTGTGTGTGTGTGTGTGTGTGTGTGTGTGTGTGTAGATATATAATTTAAATCCTTCAAAATTGATAAAGCATTGAAAAGGAGCAAATTAAACTGTATATTGCAACTCTTCAAGCATTTTCCCCACCTTTCAATGATACAGAGAGGAACCTAGGTAAGGTCCTGTCCTCTTGAAGATATTAGCTGAGAATGTAGAGGTGAAATGAAGGTCCAGAAAAAATTAAAGCTCATTTTGGTGAGAGAGAGAGAGAGAGAGAGAGAGAGAGAGAGAGAGAGAGAGAGAGAAAAGAGAGAGAGAGATTTCTAGGGTTAGGATTTAAATGTAAATTATACAAGTCATAAGGACACTTTGTTTCAAAACCTTGGGAAAAACATGTTGCTAGCCACCTCTCCAAGCAAGTGACAACATTGGCAATGTAACCTTGTACAATCCTGATACCCCACAAGGAACCAGACAAAAGACTTGTTTTTTAGTGCTTTTATTATCTCCATAATGACAAGGTGTGGATACCTAGGAAAAGAAAGGGATGCTACCTTGCATTTTCACAAAGGAATACATTTGCAAAAGTAGTTCACATATTCAGCTTAAGTCATATTGTAATTCACTCTGGTATCTGAAACTGAAATTTATGTGATTCTCTTTTTAATCTAAGCTTATAGCCTGCTCTTATAGAACAATCGAGAAAATAATATTTAATTAGAAATGTTCTTAAGAGACTGGCCCACTTATTGCATTTTAAGTTAAAGCAATTGAACTCCCCTCAAGTCTCTCTTTTTCCATGATGAGGCTTCTGGTAAGTGCCCCTTTGGAGCCATGAGCTTGGAGAGCATCTTTGGCGCTGCTTCTGTCTGAGCACAGTCTTTGGAGGTGTGGGTATCACTGCGTCTCTAATCCGCACAAGCCCGTGCTTGAGTGACTGAACTGGGAGGCTTTGATGTGTAGGGAGCTCTGCTGCTTGTTTTTGTTAAATATGATGACTATTTTGTCATGATTCTTCCCTTCTCCATCTTTCACTAACATTATCTGGAAGGTAGAGCTTTCATTATGTTTCTGAAGATACCAGTGTAAGAAACATAAAGTCTTCGACAAATTTCAAGGACTGAGGACTACTGCATTTCTTAGCTTCTCTAGCCTAATCAGAAAGATAAATTAAGGACACAGGAAACCCTCATGGGAATATTCAGTCTAAAAAAAAAAGAGTGATTTTTTTTCTCCTTTCTTACTCAAAGCATAAACATCACCACATAATTAAAGAATATTTCTCATACTTTTTCTTATATCTGGCTGCCAAAAGAGCCCTCCCCAGGACAGAAAGAAAATTCAATTGCTCTCCTCAAAAGTGTTGCTATCATATAAGCCTCTCCAAGACTGTTCACATGCCAACTGTCACAACGGAGTGCCTGAAAGCCCTTTCAGGAGAGTCTCTATACCTTGGATCTCCAGCTAAATCAGCTTCTGAAAGGGCTTCCTCAGCAAAAGTTACTCTGAGTGAGGCCTGTTCCAGTTGTTTGTAGAATACTGCAATGTAGGCAGACAACCTATGTTGTCTGAGAGAGGTAACACAGCACTTTCACACTTTATGCAGAATTATACACATTTATCTAGAATACTTTTAAAACAGTGCTCCCCTGTGGCCGGGCTGAGAAATGATTAAAATGACGATTTGGGCTTGTCTTGATGAGTTTACATCCAAGGTATGTCTTTATTTTTGGTATAAGGAAGGGTCTATCAAAGTGTTGTCTTAGAGAAAGAATTACTCCAGGATTAAAAAAAAGAAAAATCAAGGAAATACATGTACAATTATCTGTAAGTATATATTGATATAGAAACAATAATTCTTCAGATAGTAACACTTTATTATACCATTTGCTTCTTCAGATCCCTCTTCATGCTCAGCAGTGTCTTCAAGATAATGTACAAGTATGTGTGATGGCTGATGACCATTTTCACTACGTGCACATTGTTTAGTTTTATATTTTCTGTTGCCCATTTTGATTGCTTGCTCCAGCCATTCTGAATTAGTTTGCTGTCATTCTTGTAAACTAAACTTTGACTTTGTACCTTTGCATATTCTATTTCTCTTTTCTATAATACTCTTTCCCTCCCATTTTGACTAACTCTTGATGAGTCTTAACTTCGATATCACCACTCTTAGGGGGCTATTCTTTAATTCTGTTTCTGATTTAACTGTCTCTGTTAGGTGGTCATATTTTATCTTTCTCTTGTGATAGCTTTGATTACACTATTTTCTAATCTACTCCACATGCTACGAGCTTCCTGAGAGCAGGCACAATGTCTCTTTCTTTCCAGTTGCATCCCTTGTATTTGAATCTAAGACACATATAGGTGTCAAAAGAAGAAGTTATTAATAGAATCTCAAGTAATTAGAGAACACAATTGGCAACTTCACAAAGATTATGCTTGTTTATTTCATATATATATAAATATATGTGTGTGTGTATACATATATACATATGTATATACACACATATATCTGAAACCCTGAAACCAAATACATATTTTGTAACCCTGGCCTACAGTCTTGAAATTCACTATGATTTCTATTGCTTTGTAGGTGCTGCTCCTACTTTAAAGCACACTACCTTCTATCTTTCAACCTGATTAACTTCTACCAAACCTTCGTATCTTAGCTTAGACATCACAGACTCCAGGCTGGCCCGACTCACTACTCATGAGACAGATAGGGTGGGTTGGGCTCTTTGTGTGTTTACATATCACCCTCTGCTTTCCTAACCTTAGTCCTTGTCTGGCTTTACTCTGTTTAATCAGATACCTATATAACTAACTAGTCTATAAATTTGGTCAGAGAAAATACAATGCATTTTTTCATAGTCCACCTTGCATGTAAGGTGTATGTAAAACTGAGCAGGCATGCAATGAATAATTGTTGATTGATTGAATGAATAAAACCTGAGAACAATGTTAAGTTTAAATGATTGACCTTGCATTACACATGTAGACCTGATACAAGATGCTAAGAAGTTGGTCACTTGTTCATGATGACATAGTACATTCATGGTGGGGTTAATTTAGAAAATAATCCTTCACGTAGGTCATTTCCCAAATATATCAAATAAAAAGAGATATAGATTGAAAATTGTGGGAATGAATGAAATGTGAATGTTGCAGTATGAAGAGCTTGAACAAAATAATAGGAATGAGATTGCATGTAGGATTCCCTTTCCTGTTAGGCCCTTGTGTGTATCCTTAGGAATGTAGAGAAAGCATGGATGTATTCTCATATTGTAACTTCCTTTCATAGACACACACGAAACAGCTAGGGTAAGTGTAATGATGATCAGAGTGAAAAATGTCCATTGTAATGTAACTTTACAACTGGGTTGAAATATTTTATAAATCATATAATACTATCTGAAGATGAAAAATTTCTCTTTGAGTTATTGACTCAGGATGTTAAAAATAGTTAGAAATAGTTAAGAAAGAGATATATAATAATAACTAGACTGATTACTCATTTGTATTTGTGTAAACTCATAGGAAACAGTGGAAAGGTGGTTGTAAGGGGTTGGAGTGGGTAGGAGAAAAAGGGAGAGGCTGGAAAAAATATCTATTAAAAATAATTTAAAATTGAATTGACAATATCTATAACTTATTATATATGCAATATACACATGTATATAGATATGTTATACAATAAAATCTACTGTATAATAAATCATACTGTACATATTACATTATTTTAGCTCAGCCAGTACCTTCTATTATAGAATATGTGTATATATTGTGTGTGTATATGTAATGCATATACACACATAAATATACAGCAATATGGTGTATATAATGTGTTGTGATATGATAGAAATCTGAGACTTACTTTGGCCACTTTACAATTGCAAGTTAAGATGAAAGCAGAGGTTTAAAAGGTATGTTTGTGTTTCAAATCTTGCAATTAGTCCTCTGTGATTGCCATGAGAATGTGCCTGACCTAAGCTGCCGGAGGATGGGGCAGATGCAGAAGAGTTGAGTATTGTTAGGTATCTAAGGCAAGGCCATTCTACATCAGCCAACAGCCAGTTGATCTTCAGTGATATCATAGGCTTTTAATTATAAGAACATAACATTCTAATAACAGACTTTCTGCTTCTGTACCCCTGCTTGCACACCCAACCTGTGGGTCGAAAGGTAGTGAATAGAAGAAAAATAAACCTTTGTGTTCAGACAGAATGAAGAATAGGATTTGGGGCTTAAAAATCTTATACCTCTACATTTCGCTGCTGTTTAATTTGAGGTCCGCGTACCCCTGGCAGACCCAGCTGGCTGAATAAAGAGTGTGTTTCCTATAACTCACTGATACTACATATCAAGAGTGTGTTTCCTATAACTACAACACTTGATACTACATATCAAGGGTCAAAAGTCCTACATTTACATCTAGACAGAGGCAAAACATTTTTTCCTAAATTAATTTTATTTGTTTTTTAATTAAATTTATTGGGATGACATTGGTTAATAAGATTACATAGGTTTCAAGTGGACAATTTTATAATGTATCATTTATATAGTGCATTGTGTTCACCACCCAAAGTTAAATTTCTTTCCATCACCATATATTTGATCCCTTTTATCTTTATTTACCTCCTTCTGCCCCCACCTCCTGCTTTCCTATGGTAACCACTATACTGTTGTCGGTGTCTATGAGTCTCTGTCTGTTTGTCTTGTTCATTTGTTGTTTTCAGATTTATATCCCACATGTAAGTAAATTCATATGGTTCTCAACTTTTTCTGTCTGACTTATTTTGCTTAGCATGATAATCTCAAGATCCATCCATGTTATTGCAAACGTCAATATCTCATTATTTCTTTGGCTGAGTCATATTCCATTGTGTATATGTACCACATCTTCTTTATCCAATCATCTATTGAAGGACACTTTGGTTGCCTCCATGTCTTGGCCACTGTGACTAATATTGCTATGAACATTGGGGCACAAATATCTTTATAGGCAAATCTTTTCAATTTTGGGGGGTAAATACCCAGAATAGGGATTGCTGGGTCACGTGGTAATTCTATTCTTATTTTTTTGAGGCACTTCCATGCTGTTTTACATTGCGGCTATACAAATTTACATTCCGACTAGCAGTATATGAGGGAGGGTCCTTTTTTCCTCACGACCTCTCCAACAGTTGTTATTACTTGTCCTGTTGATGATAGCCATTCTAAAAGGTGTGAGGCAGTATCTCATTGTGATTTTGATTTGCATTTTCATAATAGCTAGTGAAGTCCAGAATCTTTTCATACATCTGTTGGCCTTTTATACGTCTTCTTGGGAGAAGTGTCTATTCAGGTCTTCTGCCTATTTTTTAACTGGATTGTTTGTTATTTTATTGCTGAGTGGTGTGAGGTCTTTGCATATTTTTTATATTAACTCTCTATTGGAGGCTTTGTTTGCAAATTTTGTCCTGTTGGTGGTTTCTTTTGTTATGCAGAAGCTTTTTAGTTTGTATAGTCCCATTTGTTTATTTTTGCTTTTACTTCCTTTGTTTTTGAGGTCAAATTAAAAAAATCCTCTCTAAGACCAAGTTCCATAAGTTTAGTATATATGTTTTCTTCTAAGAAATTTATTGTTTCAGGTCTTATATTTAGGTCTTTGATTCATTTGAGTTAATTTTGGTGTATGGTGACAATTGCAGTCTAGTTTCATTCTTTTGCATGTGGCCAATTTCCTAGCACCATTTATTGAAAAGGGCTTCCTTACTCTATTGTATGTTTTTGGTTCTTTTGTCAAAATTATTTACCCATATATATGTGGGTTTATTTCTAGACTCTCAATTCTTTTCCATTGGTCTGTGTGTGTTTTTCTGCCAATAACATGCTGTTTTGATTATTGTCACTTTGTAATATAATTCGAAGTCAGGTGGAATGATATCTCTGGCATTTTTGTTTTTTCTCAGGGTTACTTTGGCTATTTGGGGTCTTTTGTGCTTCCATACAAATCTAATGATTTTTTTGTTGTTGTTCTATTTCTTTTAAAAAATGTCCTTGGGATTTTGTTGGGAGATTGCATTAAATCTGTATATTACTTTTGGTAATAAGGTCATTTTACATACATTGATGTTTCTATTCCATGAACACAGACTATCTTTCCATTTCTTTGTGTCTTCTTCAATTTCTTTTAGTAATGTCTTATAGTTTTTAAAAAATAATTTCTTATTTATGGATTTTTTAACACCTGTTGCACCTGGTATTTATTCCTAGGTGGTCTTTCATCTAAGTACTAACCAGGCCCAACCCTACTTAGCTTCTGAGATACGACAATGATATTTTAACAGAGGGCCTGAGTTTAGCCATGTCTGAAGTTATGTCTGTTAAACAAATGTGTTCTTACTCAAATATTTCATGCAAAAAAAAAAAAAAAACTGGAACGAAAACACCTGAAATTTTAGTTTTAGTTTTATAATAAACATGAGGTCATTGTATCATTTTTAATTTTTATTAGAGTATAATATACATAGGAGATAATGTGAATATAAGTGAATAGTTTGATACATTTTCAGAAAATTGACACACCTTTATAACTAACATCTACATCAGGAAACAGAATATCACCAACACTTCAGAGCTCCCCTTATGACCATTATGATTCTGCTCTATAAGCAATACTACTCTGACTTCTAACCATAAAGTTATTTCTGCCTTTCTACTTTATTGAAATAGCATGTTTATTGGCCATTCGAACATCTTCTTTTATAAAGTATCTGTTTAAGACATTTATCTTTTCTATTAGTTTGCTCGTTTTCTCGATTTGAAGATCTTTTTGTTTTTAATCAAGGTGAGCCTTTTGGCAATATTAGCTGCAAATTTCTTCTATTTACTGGCTATCCTCTTAACTCTTGAAATAACTTGTTTTTATAGCAATTTTAATATAATCTATTTTGATTCTTAGATTTTTTTTGTATCTTGTTTAAGAAATATTTATCTAATAGAAAGTAATGAAAAACTTTTGTGTTTTTTCCTACATGCTTTTATTTTATTGTTATGTTCAGATATTTACTCTATCTGAACTGCTGTTTACATATAATGTAAAGGCCAAAATACATTTTATATGACAAATTATTAAATCTCATTTATTAAAGAGAAAATGTTTTACCCTTGGCACCTGGTGTGCATGTTTTTCAATTTTTATAGTACTATCATTTCAGTATTAATTTTATCACCTATTTTCATTTGTTTTTCTCAGTCTTCTTTTTCATTTCAAATTTTTTCTACTTTTAGATTTTTTACTTTATGTTTTACAGTAACCACTTACTTATTACTTTGATGATGCAATTTTCTTAACTTTTGTTCTAATCACTAACATTATTTTCAGAAAGTTTTCCCTCTTTGTGCTCAGGATAGTTCCCTTGACATGTTCATATGTGCATATACTTTTATTTTGCTTCTTACAAAATTCTTCTTTTATCTGCTTCTGGCAGCAAGTTAATTTGAAAATCATTTAGTGCGTATGACACTGGTAGAATGAATCAAGTGTTCTTTTAACCTTAGAATCAATCTCTCAGAAGGGCTGTGTAGGTGGAGCTTGTGAAACATTTGAGTCCTCAATGTGCAGTGCTACAATCTCTTTTGGATTCAATCTATATTATTTGTAGAAAGAAAAAGTCAAAAGATACAATATGCCAATGGAGTTGAGAGTTCTTAACTCTTGTCATTTTCTTGTGAGATCATCTACCGATGAGAAATCTCTAATGATAGAACTAGTGATAGAAATAATGACAGTTCTGTTAAAAACTACTCATTAATTTTGCAATTTATGAAGATAAACTTAGCAACATATTTTAAAGCAGAAGACATTCAGTGCAAAGATGGCCACATGCTTTTTGTTTGGTTGGTTGGTTTGGTTTGGTTTGGTTTGGTTTTTGATTGGTACAGTTATTTCTAAACAGGGATATAAGAAAAGTCTTTTAAAAATCTGCTCACTACTTTGGGATTTCCTGAGAGCATAGTATTGCTGAATCATCATATATACCGTGTACACCTTCGGTGGGCTTGTAGTTATGGCAATGGGTTGACTGTGAGTACCAGCAGATGTCTAAATGAATTTTTTTTCTGTTTCCTTTTTTTTTGATTAGTTAGGAGATTTCCCTGTCCCCCCTTTTTATAAAGTTAGGCGATTCTAGCTCAATGTCATTCTAGCCTTTTAAAATATCTGGGGTCAACCACCTTATGACAAAAGAAAGTGTAAGAATTGAATGGGAAAGAATTGAAGTTTCACAGAAAGAGCTTAGCAAAAATACTTGCGGACAGATTTCACCGGTAATGATAGGAAAAAGGAATAAAGAAAGGGAGGAAAGAAGTAAAAGAGAGATGAAGGGAGGAAGGAAGGAAAGAAAATAGGAAGGAAGGAATTAATGAGTACATGAATTAAGAATGATTTTGGACAGATTCTCTATCTCTATTATGACATTTATGTGATATCCTTGGGTTCTTATATTTTTATAGACGATATGTCCCAGGTCCCTAGTATTTTATTGTATATCTGGCATTTATCAGGAAAAATTTCGGTCATGAATATTTATTTATTCAATAAATAATTAATGAGCACCTACTATTTGTTTGGTGCTGTGCTAGTTACTAAGAATACATTAGTAAACAAAACAGACAAAAAATATGTTTCAGACCTTTGTTTTTTCAAATATAAGAATATAAAAAATGACCTCGGAACAAAGGGAAAGTGAGACCCAAAGCTGAGAGGAAGAGGAAATAAGTGATAAAAAGTGGTGGGAGGGATCCTGAAAGAGAAATGCTAATCTTTAGAAACTGCCATTGGCAACACCCACTACACTTTCTAAGACTTGAGTACAAATATCTGTTCCCTCATCTCATAGAATCAAAGCAATTTCCACAGTATAATTAAGCAATTTACATTTATGTACATATCCTATGTACCAGGACAAATTGCTCAGCCTTTGTGAAGATCCAAGAATATCTTGAATGCCCCTCACATCAAGAGTTGGAGTCTATGGCCATCCTACCCTGAACAAGCCCAATCATATCTGATCTCAGAAACTAAGCAGGATTGGGCCTGGTTAGTAGTACATGGATGGGAGACCACATAGGAAAACCAGGTGCTGCAGGCAATAAGAAAATAAGGGATTGTTAGATGACGAGGTCCTTGCAATCTGCGAGGTCAAACAAGGGTTGCTGCATCTAATAAACAAACAAACAAACAAACAAACAAACAAACAAAATAATTGGAACTGATTTCTGTTATTTTCTCTTCTTCATGTACTAATTTCTTTTATATCCTTTCTGCTTTAGAGAATGTATGGCTAATAAGGAGTTAATGATGCTTCAGAATCTCTCTATAGTCAGCAACACATATTTGTGCTGCCATTTTAATATTCAGGGGGCTAGGGCTGTATCTTTATAGGATTCAGAACCATTGCTTTTCTCAACCCTTAACTCAGGATTCCTACTCTAACATTTTGATATTTGACTTAAAATGTGTATCTCCTTCTAGATAGGTACTAAGATCTATTCCACTGACTTTTTATTTGATTCATTACTTTGGAGGTTTCTTCTTACTATTGATTGCTTCCGGTAAGGCAAGAGTGAACAACATATGCTCGGATTTTGGAATTCGACAATATCATGTTGAAAAATACATTTAAAAGTTGATGCTAACACTTACTAAGTGTTATTTTCTTGTGAGATCATTCACCAATAGGAAATTTCTAATGCTAGAACTAGTGATAGAAATAATGACAGTTCTGATAAAAACTACTCATGAATTTTGCAATTTATGAAGATAAATTTAGCAACATATTTTAAAGCAGAAGACTGTGATATTGGCAAGTTTTTAAATCTCTTTGATGCTTAGATTTCTAATGAGTAACATAGTTCTCAGAATAATTTTTACCTCAATAAACGGTATTTTGGACTTTTCTAAAAATACACTGACCTTTGAAGCCAAAAAGAATTAAATACTTGACAGATTTGACAATGGAAAACTTAAAGACAGCCACATTTAAAGATGAACAAAACAGAAAGCAGTGTGTTAGAATAAAATATGCAAACAAATATAAAAGCGAAATACTATCCAAGATATAGAAATAATTCCTACAGATAAAAAGAAAAATAACCTAATAGAAAAATGGTCAAAAGCTAAGAATAAGCATTGACTAAGAGCAAACTACAGAGTGCTAATAGATCGAGAAAACGTTGTCCCAAAGTGCTAGGAATCAGGAAAGTACAAATAGATAAAATACATTTGAGTTGTTAAAATAAAAAATGCTGGTAATTCCCAATTTATAAAAGGATATAAAATCAGCCTTCACACTCACTGATGCTCAGAATATAATGCTTTACACCATATAGAGGGCAAATTGTCACTTTCTTCAACAATTTTAAATGTGCCTTTCTTCTGACTTAACAATTCCCTTCAGAAATCTCATTAAAATAGACAATTCCATGAACATACAAAAGTTAATCTAAAAGATGTATGAGATAACATTCTTTATGACAGCAAAGAAATAGAAACAAATATCCATCAATGGGAAAAAAATTAATTAAATGATGGAATGTTTCAAAGTACTATATAGGTATAAAAAAGAATGAAGTGGGCTTCGCTACTTGTTTTCTGGAAAGATCTCCAGGACACTATTAAATAAAAAACAAAAGAAAGTCTATAAAAATTTCAAATAAATCCATTTACATGGCAAATTGTGTGCATGTGTAAATGTGTATATAGTTACACAAAATTATATATTTGAAAGAAGACAGGCTGGCATGATATCTTAAAAAGTCTTAATCTCTGAGGAGAACAATGGAAGCTAGGGTGAAGTGAAGGAGGTAAAGACATGGGTTTTCACTTTAGCTCTGCCTGAGTCTTTAATGATGAGATAAATCTGTGTGTTGCTTAGAGAATATTAAAAAAATGATGAAAATGCTTAGAGAATATTAAAAAAATGATGAAAATGCTTTATAAATGCAGGACTTCTAGACAAATAAAGATAAATGACTATTCACTTCTTTGTTTCTCCCTGCCACCTCCAAAAGTTATCACAAATATGCATGCTCTAGACCAACAAAAATCATTTCAGATTTCTCTCAGAAAAAAAGTAATTTGTTTCTGGTAAGTGGAATAACTATAATAGTATGCCTTTTGAGTTTGAATTTGCCCCTTGATTCAAATGAAAGACACTTTCGTGACAAGTAGAATTATTTTTAATTTCCTCCCTATTTTTATTGAGGCTAAAATACTAAAACCAACATTTTATTGACATGAAGGGGAGCCACGACAAATTCTTAGTTGTGATGTTAAAATTATGATTCTTAGTTTTGTCATAATTCTTCTCAACCACATCAACAAATGAAGTGCTTATTCCTTATCCTCAATCTTTTTAACCTGTCTTTCTTCATTTATTTATTCACCTTTTTTTTTTTCCATTTTACTCCTTTCTTATTGCTCTCAGACTCTCTAGATGGATTTGCTCTCTATGGCTGTTGCCTCTACCACCCTCCTTTGCCAGGGAGATATTGCACAGGTGCAGTCCCATCTGTCACACTGTGTGTCACTCACGGAGCAGTAATACACAGCAGAGTCTCGCAGGGTAACCTGGGGCAGGATCAAGGTACTGGACTTCCTGTCTGTTGCAATGATCAGAGAGGCCATGGTGTTATTCACAGTGTTTCGTAAGCCACGAATTATAAACTGTAAACTCTGATTGGGATTTTGCCGATACCAATGTATATAGTCACTTCCACCGATGGTAGAGTGGCTACAAGGCAGTTTTACATCTTTTCCTTCAGCATATTCCATGGAGTTGGGCTGGATGATCTCGGCAACAATCGCAGTCCCTAGGGGGTCAAGAAATTCAAATTAGCCCCAGAGCACAAATCATATACTTATAGCAAGGATACAGCACTCCCATAATTCAGTGCTTTAATTTATGTCCTGCTAAATGCAAAAATATCATTGATGCCTGTTATAGAGACCAAAGATAGATGTAATAAACTGGAGATTCCATAGGCTCTATTCCATGAGTCATTTGCTCAAGAAATACCTGAGACTTCTGGGTGTTGCAAAGAGTTTGTTGTTGTTGTTGTTGTTGTTGTTGTTGTTATTGTTTTGAGATCATGGTTATATTTTAACCTGTCATGTAGAAGTTTGTGTTCCCTAGACAAATGCATAGATCGGTTTTCAATTTCATCTCTAACATGCTGGATAAAGCACAGGGAGAGAAGCAGAGAGCAAATAACCCTTCAAGGCCCCTTGGCACCAAAGCCATCTTCTAGGAGGCACAGAACACTTACCCAAGGTCAGAAACACAGCTACTCCAGTCACCAGCCTCATACTTTCAGGACAAACTAGGATCATGGGCACAGAGCTCAGTGTTTGTGTCTGATCCTAGTCTTAGAGAGGTTCCAGAGAACAGAAGCAACAGCTACTAGTAGACTTAAAAAAAAAAAACTGCAAGTGCTGTTAGCACTGTGTTGTTGTCAGCCAATGACGAAGCAGTTCCTTCTTTAAGTCTTCCTCCTCTGTTTAATTCATGTCCCCGTAGAAGGAGGTGAGACTATCAACCGGACATCCCAACTCACAGGGGACTTACTGAATCATTTGTGAAGTTTAAAGTTTGGCTCTGGATGAGGAAAATCATTCACAAGGATGTTTCTCTCCAAAACCTTTCTTCGATCATTTCTTTTTCAATGCACCAAAGAAATCGACTGATGTTCCATGGAGATTGTGCAACGTGTCATTTAATCCTAGAACATTGTACAAAGCTCTGTGCTGTAAGGAGATAAAAAATCCCATCCACATTCCAGAAAATACAAGTCAGGATTCAAAAGTAGATAGTGATGTGCTCATTGGGACAGTACAAAAAGACTAAAAGCTAAACCTTTTAGAGCTCAGGTTTCCTATAGTGTTCCCTGGAATCTACCGTCTTCTAGGTAGACATTTCTCAATGCATTTATTCTTGATACAGTTAATAATGACTTGAATGATGCTCACTCTCATTCTCCTTGAACAAATGCCCTTAATAAAAATCTCTTCTGGGTCCATGCTATGGGCACCATGTGCCAAGGTTGCTGAGGCAGAAAGAAAAGAGAGAAGGGAAAGCGAAAGATGCAGAGGAGGTGGAGGTGGTAGAAAAGTTTAGAGGAGGGAGGAAAAAAGAGCATAAGGAATAGAGAAGATAGGAGATAATCACAGAAAAGAACCAGAAAGTGTAGAGTACATAGAAAGGACTTAGGCTACTTGGCTCAGGGCTCGGGAATCCTTGACCACACACACTCAGGAAAAGTTTATAAAGTACAAGTAATCTAAAGAGGATGACAGTATGTTATTTTTTTCTGTTTTCTGTAGAATGTCAATTGAAAACATAAGCTTACCTTCCCTTCTCCTAGAAAGGAGTAAATTTACAGATGAAGCAGCTCCCTCTTATGACTGGATAATTGAACTGCATAACAAAAAACAAGACTTTCCTCAAGTCTGAGGTTGGAAACTGTAGTTGTAATACCTCTGCATCATCTTTGTTTTCTGGTCCTCTAACACTCCAGGAAGGTTTTAATTATCTTATTACCATATTTCAGTGACATCTTCATTATGATTTTCAGTTGTTGGCTTCTCTTTAATTTCCTATTTCTAATCTTCCCACAGGTAAAGGTTGGTTCAAAAGCCCACATTATTTAATGTTTATGAGAGATGTTGGTACAGACTAGACACTCAAGAGTTATCTGTTTCTTAAATTAGTAGAAGAGTCATTATTCGTGAATTTAATGTGAGAAGTTATGCTGAGCAACCCTTTAAATTATTCTAAATACAATCTTCTAAAATTATGGAAAACATTTTGAACAGAAGACTAACAGAAGAAATATAGGGTTAGATTTGTGAACAAAATTCTACAGACAACAAACTTCCCAAATCTAAAGTGGAGAAAGTCTGACTATGAAGATATGGGAGTAAATGTCATACTAATCATCCTTTATTCATTTAACAAACATTTTGGGAACCTATTCTGTCCCAGATAGTTAGTTCTCTCTCACGCTGTCTGTATTTCTGTCTGTCTGCTGTCTCTCTCATGTTCTCTCTCTCTCATGTTCTCTCTCTCTCTCTTTCTCTCTCTCTCAAACACACACACACGCACGCGCGCACGCACACACACACACACACATTTCTATAGCACTCTACTGCTGAAAATATAAGAAGAAATAAAAAACGATATTATTTAAAGACAAAAGAAAAGTAATTAACAGTAACTTCTTTGTTTGTTGGTTTATTTGCCATTCTTTTTTAAAAGACAGTAGAGGCCCCTAACAAGTGGGATTTTAATGAATATTGAAACCAAAAATATTCTGTATGGCTCCGGAGAATCTAAAAATATGTTTGTCCAGTCTACTTGCTCTTTTCGGTCTTGAATTTTAGAAGATCATATTATCACTAGGGCCATGAGGTTATCTTTTGTTTTGCTTGCTGAAAACCAAAATAATGTACATAAATTACTTTTATAAAAGCAAGAGAATTTGATACAAGGCTGACACTGTTGCATGATGAATACTCTCAACAACCAGAAATAGAAATCTCTGCATCTGGTAAAAGGTATCTATGGAATTGTCCAAAGTCAATAGTGTTCCCCTAAGTTTGGGAATGAAGGACAAAGAGATACACTGTCACTGCTTGTATTCATTGTCACCCTGGATGGAGACCCTGGTATCAAGTCAAAAAGGGGAAATAAAATGTATAAAGTTTAGAGAAGGAGGAATAAAAGCATTTCATTCACAGATGATACATTTGTGTATATAGAAAATACAAAAGAATCTATAAACAAACTACAAGAACTAGAACTCATAGGTGAATTAAACAATGTTACTAAACACAAAATCAACTTTATTGCTAGATTCTAGCTAAAAGCTCTGGGGACTAGAATTAAAATGCCATATATATCAAATACCTGGGAATTAATTTAATGCAAATCCTCTAGAATAAAAATTATGACACGTTAGGGTGGACCTACCTAAATGAAGGGGATATGCATGAATCTGTGTATTCCATTCTTTAAGATATCAATTGTCCCACATCGATCCACAAATTCAACATAATCTCAATCAAATTATTAGCAACCTTTTGTGGTAGAAATTGAGAAGCTAATTCTATAATTTATGTGGCAGCACAAAGATCTAAAACAAGCCTCGAAAAGAAGGAGAAAGTTTGACTTGCATTTCCAGATTTCCAAACATATACAAAGCCCAATAATTAAGTCAGAATGGTCTACAGGTATGAGTATAAAATAAATATGTCACTAAATAGAACCAAATCCAAAAATAGAGCCATACACATATAATGTCAATTGATTTTCTCCAAATATCAATCATATTTCCCAAAGGGGGAATATAATACAGTGGAGGAAAAGATGTTCTTTTTAAGATAAATGCTGGAGCAATTGGCTATTCATATTTTTAAAAAGTAAATTGATCCCTCTTTCACACCATACAAAAAAAATAATTCTAGATGAATAAGAGATCTAAATGTGATAGATAAAACAGGAAATTTTCTTTATGACCTTGGGAATGGGCAGAGATTTAGTTAAAAGTACATACAAAAGCACTAACCATAAAAAAAATAATAATAAATTGCACTCCTTGAAAATTAAATACTTGCATTCCCCCAATACACCATTCAGAGAGTAAAAAAGCAAGTTATAAACTAGACTAAAATATTTGTGCTACACACATCTGACAAAGAATCTGAATATAGAATACATAAACTTGTCTATAAATTTTAAAATAGTAAAAATAAAATAAATAGCCTATGACCCAAAGAAATGTGGGAAAATAATGTAGCTATACTTTATGAAAGAAATTATTCAAATGGACAATAAGTTTAGGAAAATGTGCTCAACATCATTATTCGATAAAATATAAATTAAATCTACAATCTGATACTACTACACACATACTAAAATAGCTAAATTTTTAAAGGAATGAAAGAATTTCTGCTTCTGAAAAGATGGAGCTGTCACAAATTTTATTTTGATGATTCTGATAGGTGTGTAGTAATATCTCATTATGGTTTTAATTTGCATTTCTCTAATGGCTAATGATGTTGACTATATTTTCATGTGCCTATTTGCCACCCATATAACATTTTCCTAGCAAAATATTTCTAATTGGATTGTTTGCTTTATTTACTGTTTGGCTTTGAGAGTTCTTTATATTCCAAATACTAGTCCTTTGTGGAACATATTGTTTGCAAATATTCTTTCTCAGTCTGTAGCTTGTCTTTTCATCTTCTTAAGAGGGTCTTTTCCAAAGCAAAAGATCTTAATTGTGAAGCCAATTTATCATTTTTAAAAACTTTTGTAGACTGCTTTTCATATCCAGTCTAACTCTTGGCCTTGACTTATATATCAGAACTTTTGTCCTATGCTTTTTTTTTCCTAAAAGTAATACAGTTTAACATTTTACATTTAAGTTTGCCATCCATTTTAAGATAATTTTTGTATAAAATCTGAGACAACTCAAGGTTTGTTTATTTGTTTAATGTATGTTCACTTGCTACAACACCATATGTTGAAAAGTTTATCTTTTTTCCATTGGTTTTCTTTGGCACATCTATAAAAAAAAAAATCAGGTATATTGGTATGGGTCTATTTAGGGCTCTCTAGTCTTTTTCAGTGATCTATGTGTCTATGCCTGTATCAATACCACATAATCTTGATTACTATAGTTAAAAGGAAATGAGTCTCCATATTAATGTATAATATGGGAACAGAATGATAATTTTAGGTTGTACTAGAAAATGAAAATCCCATTAATTAAGATAAACTTTTTTGAAGTGCACACCATTGGGATACTTTTTCCTTCTCAGGAATGTTGGCTTTGGGTCCCGAAATGAAGACAAAACTATCAATCCCATGGTAGTGAAGACTCTTTTCCCATTCCCTAAGGGCAAGGAGTCTGGAAGAGGCACCTGTGGGTGCTTCAAAAGTTCTGTCATCTTCATTCAGAACAGGAGCTGCTGTAGTTCACAGAGCAGGGCGTAAGCCAAGACAGAAAAGTCTCGCACAGAAGTTTGCTTTTTCACAAGTCACACCATGAGGCCATAAGTTTGCTTTTTCCAAGTTCATGCCATAAGACCTCTCACTGGGTCTTATGGTGTAAAGTAAAAATTTGTTAAATGAAGAGAAGAGGACCTAGCCGTGCGTCGATTTAAGAAGTAAAGGAATTTCTGCACTCCTTCTAGGAAATGCTTCCACCTTTCCACCGAACACAAATATAAGGTAACTCTAAGTAGCAAATATTCTGGTCGAAACAATTGGAAGAGAGGATGAGATGCAAGAATATTTATAATAGAATGTTACAAATGTTATCCTATGAGACTGAAGATAAATCAATAATGTTGCCTGAATTGAGCATGAATGATGAGTAGATTTGCGTATGTTTTACAATGGGAAGAATATATTCTGGGCAGAGAGGACAGTATCTGCAAAGGCACAGATTTTAAAAAGAGCTTAATATATGCATAAATTGTTAGAATTTTAAATGGCTGCTATACATCTGTAGTATGTGGTAGAAAGGCTGGACAATAAAGATAGAAGATAGCTGATAGGAAAACTGTAAATGGCCTTGTATATTTTAACATAGAATTTGACTTTTACAACTTCTAATGATTCCTCATTATCCAAATAAAGAGGAAGTGATCCGGTCAGGTTTATGTTTTATAACTCTAGTGTCTGTGAAGAAGTTAGATTCAAAGAGTTAAGACTAGAAACAAGAAGACAATTAGGAGATAAATAGGTTCTTGGACCCATTTCCAGTAAGTGTATGTGTTGGCGGCGATGAGAGGTTTGGGGGAGGCAGGGGGCATTCCCCGCAACAAGCACTGCTTAGAACACCAGCTGGGTGTCCTACAATTCAACTCAATTCTGACACTGCTTATCCGGAGATAGCACCAGATTCCACAATTTCAAGGTTCATTCTTACAAGACTGCCCCTGCAACCATTACTCTCCCACCCCACCACACCCCACCTCCACTTCAGATACCAGTCCAAGCCCACCCTGTACTTCTGACCAACTGACTATGAATCACAAGTTCCCAAGACCCTATCCTCAGGTTTGATTAATTTGCTAGAGTGATTCACAGAACTCAGAGGAACATTTTACTTACTAGATTATCCATTATCATAAAAGGATATAACTTAGGAAAAGCCAGGCGGAAGAGATATATAAAACAAGGTATGGGGAGAGGGTGTGAAGTTCCCATGCCTTCTCCAGGTGCCACTCTCCTACACCTCCACGTGAAGCTCTCTGAACTTGTTACTGAGCCAGAGTTTATGTGTCTGATGTTTTGAAAGGCTGAAATTCAAAATGTCGAAGTTTGGAGGAAGGAAAGGTTTATTGATCATGAAGGTGCCGAGAAGATGGGAGACCTAATGGTGCCTCAAATCCATCTTGCTTGCTGGACCAGGCCAAGGGTTTTCAAGAAGCTAGGGGGAACACATGTGTGGAAGTTCTAGTGGGGCAAGTTTTAATTCGAGGATCTTAGAACTTGGCCATTATGGTAAGGGGCCTCAACACAAGATCTTGGGCAATGGACCCTTGGCTTCTGAAAGGGTTTCAATGTTCAAATTTCAGTTATATCCTGGTCTTTTGGTTGATGGCAGGGATGGGACCATTTTGATCTTGTTCTGCGGTTACAAACCCTGTCTTTTGGGGGTTTTATAGGTTGCATTATACAGGCACGGTTGATTAAATCATTGGCCATTAGCAATTGAACTCGTTCTCCAGTTCCTCTCCACTCTCTGGAGGTGAGGGTGAGGAATTGAAAGTTCTAACTCTTCAATCCTATGGTCGGGTCCTCTGGCAATCAGCCTCCAGATTACCTAAGGGCTTTTCAAAAGTCACTTCATTGATATATAAAAGATACTTTTATTGTTCTTATCACGGGAAATTCTAAAGGTTTCAGGAGCTGTGAGCTAAGAGCATTTCCCCCTGAGTATGGAACACACTGTAATTCATTGAATTCGCCTTTTCCGCCCCACACATGGCTTTTTGTTGATGCCATTACCAGAGCGACACCAGCCACAGGTTTGGGTGTGGGTTGCAGATGCCCAGAGAGCACTGTGTCAGAGGCACAGAGGTATGTGGCTGAGTCTTCAGGCTGGGATCCTTTGATGTACAAGTAGCTGTAACCCTTTGTAATATCAAGAGTTGCTCTAACTCGTCCTTCTGCTTCTACATCCCTATTTGAAGTAATTATAAACAGGATCTCGGGGCTTTTTGCAGGTTCCCATTTGTACCAGTGTAAAGCAGAAAAAAAGCTGGAAGGGAAATGGCAGGTGAAGTTGGTGCTCCTTCCTTCCTGAACATGCAGTGACTGAGGACTCTGCTCCACGTTCAGTGCGGTGCTCACTCCTGTTCGGAAAGACAGGGTCAAACATAGAAACTGGTCTCTCTACTGAGTTTTCATTTTCTTCACACATTCCCAAATAAAACCTAGAGGTGCCTGACTTCCCCATCATCTTCCTTCCCCACCACCACCCCAGACTGTTCGGAATGTCTTTAGCAACCCAAGGACTTACCATCAAGATAAAGCCATAGGACTAACAACAAAGCTGGCAAAAGATTCCTCTCCATTTATGCTGCCCAAGTACCCTCAGCAGAGTAACGTTCTGCAGCCTAAATCTGTGGAAGATTTCTCTTCAGAAATCAAGATTCTGCATCTTGTTGCCCAGCCAATCAGAGACAAGCTGCTGCAAATGTCCTAGAAACACACCAACCAATTCCATCCTAGATTGATTCCTGTGGTTTAAAAGGAGAGATTAAATGCTGCTTTCCTGAGGAAACTTTATAAACATTGAGGAAATCCCTTATGAGTTCACAACTCAAAGAGGGTTGAACATTTTTCAGAAGTGGACTGCCTAACAGTGACTGCTATTAAGTTTAGATAGAGTTGCAGGTGGAATGGCAGTCTATGGTAGACAAAGCACTTTGGTTCTGAATCTTTTATGTAAATTGGCAAAAAAAAAAAATCATTTTTAACTTTCAAATACTCCCAAATTATAAACATGCACACATATCATGTGCTAAACAATCTTTTGTTTTATGTACATTGTTCTTATACAAAACTGTGCAATTTACAAGAAAACTACAGCTCTAAAAGATTAAATAATTAGCTCAAGTCAATTATCTGGTAGTTGATATAGTAAGAATTAGAACATATATCCACCTGTCTCTTGAGTCTATAATGTTTGGAATCTGCCATGCCACCCACATTTGTGAAGCTTAGTAAATGTTTTAAAGTCAGAGAAGATATATTCTAAAAATGATGGGAATCTACTTTGTGGTTATTCTACCTAATAACCAAAAAAATGGAAACAACCCAAATGTCCACCAGCTGATGAATGGATAAACAAAATGGGGTTTATTCATCAATGGAGTACTATAAATGAGCTATAAAAAGGAGTAAAATACTAATATGCTACAATATAGATGAATCTCAAAAACATTATGTTAAAGAAAAGAAGCCAGAAATAAGAGATCATACATTGAAAGATTTCGTTTATATGAAATGTTCAGAAAAAGAATCTATAAAGATATAAAGTAGAACAGTGGTTACCTGGAGCCAGGGATGTAAATAAGGATTCATTGTAATTGGGCATGTAAGATATTTTTGGGGTGATAAAAATACAAAACTAGATTATAGTAATGGTTTCATACTTCAGTTAATTTACTAAAAATCTTTGAACTATAAATTCAAAATGGATGAATTTTATGAAATGTAAATTATACCTCTATAAAGTTGTTTAAAAGTAAATAAGAATTATATCTCTCTTGCCTGTGCCACAGTCCAAATTTAATGTTAGTTCAATTCGACATACGCATGATTCATTTGAATAGTGATTTGAGGTTTAGATTTGGCCTATTATCTCTAAAAATTATAAAAGTGACACCCCTGTTACTCGTGAGCTCAGAATGTAGTTGGATAAATAAGATATGTTCAGAGAAATTTTAGTGGTACAAGATAGCAGTAATTAAGATTGTTCGGAATATAAATCTAACCCTGGGAAATTGATAGTACTAATTGACTTCGATATCTTCTTTACAGTGACCAACTGAAATAAAGAAAGGAAACAGCATGGGGGTGGGTGCCGATACTAGGGAACAGTGCTTTCCACATAAGAAAACTTAAATCATGTTCTGAAAAATGGAACAGAATTGGAAGATGTCTCAATGGCTAACTTCTAGGTTTCCTTCCCAAGAAAGGAGATGGAGTTAAGGACATCCTGAAGTACCTCTTTAATGTTTCCTAACTTAGAAATGTAAAGGAGTAGGCTTAGGTGTGGCTACTAGAGAAACAGAAGCTACCCCAATTCACGTTCCTGGTTTCTTCAGATCACAGTATTCGGATGACTCAGTGATAGAAGAGCAGTAATATCGTGATTGCACCATTCAGAAAGCCCATTGCTGCGAAGATTGTTTCTAATACTGACCCACTGATAAATTTACTCCCGCTTTGGAGAATCAGTGTCCAGAACAAGAAGGGCACACCTCCAACAGAGGGAGAATTCCTATAACTAGAAGGGCAGAATCCTGCAGGCTATAGACACCCACTTTGCCTCCAATAGAGACCAAGGCAATTGATAACTGGGTATATTGCATAAATTAAATCTTACCATAAGTGACTTGTGGGGGCAACAATTCTAAACAAATAACACAAAGACTAATCCAGCTTAATCTTATATATTAGTGTTTGAATTGCAAGGACTCTAGAAATAATTTTATCTTTTTTATATTCATTCAACAAATACATATTGATCGTGCCTCCTGTGTGCGAGGTATTGTTCAGGTAGAGAAGATGCAGTAGTGAAGAGGATAGTAAAGGTCTACTGTGCAGTGAGTGGAAAGAGAAAACCATTTTTAATGGATTTTTGAAAAATAAGATATTTTTAAACAGTGATAGACATCGTAAAGACAATACAATACTGTCTTGAAATAGAGGGTTATTCTTGAGGTGAGGAAAGACATCTGCTCTAAATAGGCTATGGAGGGGAGGCTCCACTCTGACACTTACTCTGTGACACCAGGCAAGATATTTAACTCTCTTATATTCAATTTCCTTTTCTGTAAGTAGCCAGTGTCTTTCTGTTCGACACTGGGCTCAGCACTGGTATTTATCATCTCATTTCCTTCTCAGAATAATCCTGGGTAGTAGGTACTATCAATGCCCACTTTGTAAGGATGAGGAAACTGAAGCATAAAAATTATTCATGAATTTACCTAAGGTGACTCAATTAATTAGTGGTAGTTCAAGAAATCCAACCCAGGACTATAGTCTCAAGACCTTTGCAACACTGCCTCCATAGAGGAGGATGAAACTAACCTTGAAGGATTCCAATTAAAAGTAAATGAGAATTCACATGCAAATCACCCAGTATATTAACTTCCCTATCTTAGGCACTCAACCAGATGCATGCAATGTATAAACTACTGAGGGGTCGGGATATACAATCTGAAGAATTTGCAGTGGAGTCTACCCACAAAGTAAAGCTCAATATTTTTCTGAGGTGTAATTTGTAGTTTACATAACATGATAGACCATGGATACTTAAGTATCACGGATACATGGTCCATCCTGTTTCTCACTGTTATATTGGGAGATTCGGTGGCATAATCTAACATGGATGGTATATCAAATGAACAGTGTTCCCTACAATGTTTTATTTTTTTCCATCATTGACTCGTGCTCCCACTTCTCAGGATATTTCTATACTATAATGAAGGACAGAGCAGTAAACACAGTTTCACTTAACAGCAAAAACAAAAAAACAAAAAACAAAAAACAAAAACAAAAACAAAAAAACCACCCACGTTGTGCAAAAGGCCAAACTTTATTTTCAAGATATCCTATTACTCTGTAGCCTAAATCGTCCCATGCATTATATTTGTCATTTTGAAGTAAATTACTTTCACATTCTGGGAGGAGAAAAGATAAAAAACCAACCGGTTCTCCTGAATCCTCTCTTGCATGATTACTGCGATGGAAAGCTTACCGACTTTGGTTCAGTAATGGTTGCTCTTATGGGACTAGGCTTTGCTACAATTAACCCAGGGCAACAGGGAAGCCAGTCTAAGCGTCACAAAATATTTTAGCAGGACACCAGGTGGCAGCGCTTCAGGAAAGAACTGCTTTCTTGATGCTTGTAGCATGCTAGATAGAGTCTGATTCTTGAAAACAAAGGAAAATAGAAATTTAGATAAAGGCTTCACAAACTAGTGACATTTGAGTAAAGACATGAAGGACTTTCAAAGGTACACCCTGCAGATATCCGGAGGGATTGCACTATAGGCAGAAAGGGCAAAGGCGAGGGGTAGAGGTGTTGATACGGCGACATGCTTGAAGCAGAACTTTAAGGAAAAATATCTATTGTTTCTGATAAGTGGTCAGGTATCACTCTTAATGACGTTTTGCAAAAACACATGTATCATTTTTTTCTTGGAATTGGCAAGATTTGTTTTTTTCAAATTAAACACTGAGAATGTGGATTTGCTTTTGATGCTTGCAATGCTTCTACCAAAACCACAGTGATGGACTTGCAGAATTCCTTATTCAACTTCATAACATTCTACATAGCCTTGTCCTTGAATAAGGAGCATTCTTATATAAAGTCATGGATAGCAGTAAGTGGAGGTGCTTGCTATGAGCAAAGAGATTATAGAATGGGTAATGGAAGAGGTAGTTATAAATACTATCTACAATCAAGTAGACCATTTGCAGAAACAAGGACTATAATAGTTACAAATTTTATTTCATTTTGTATGAATATATTTATATAGTTATTAACCATTTTTTACTTCCCTCTACTGTTTGTCTGCATGTAGTAGTGTGAGGTATGCTAATAAAAGTTAATCTCATACAGTATCTCATTATAGCTCAGTAGTTAAGCTGCAAGTTATCAGTGAGAGAGATGACTCAGCTAGAAGAGGAAATAACATTGCCCAAAGATGGATGAATGAACTTTGTGTCCTCTTTGCAGGAGAGGGTTAGCTTGGTTTTGGTAGGGTACTGTGGTTGCTTTGTACTGCATCACTTAACCGCCGGGAAATATATTTCCCAGAAATTGCTTCCCTATATTGTTCTGGATTAGCGTTGGCCACAAGAGACTTGTGCAAGATTTCAAAGGTAGTAGTGATGCAGCAGCCATATTTTTTTAGTTCTGCAGGTTGGTGCAGGGATCTAGGCACTGTGGTAACCCACACATGTTGCTGCTGATCCACTAGCTAATCTTATTGTTGACTCACAACTCCTCCCCCTCCCACCAGATCTTCTCCCTCAACTTCTCTTTGTCTCGGGCCAAGTATGTATGTAGCATGTTGGCAAATGACATCCACTTTTCCTAAAGGTCACTCAACTCTATAAGATTGAAGAAGGGGAGAGATGGACAAGTTTTAGTTTGTCTTTGTGGGTTCCGGTTATATTCATATGTTCTAATATGTCCTTACAAACCACAGTTTGTCCATGTTTTTGTCCACATTCAACTTGCCTTCACAAATGTTACTCTAGCCGACTTGTAGTAAATTCAGGCTCAATATCGGATGCAAAGACAACAGCTTGTACAGACTCCTCCACTAGCTCTAACAGTGACCTGAGTTCTAATCCTTATAATTAATTTCTTATCCTATATCACTTGTGGTGGTTCTACTTCTCTGATTGTACCTTAAGTGACACAATGCCTGAAAGGAAAGGGCTAAAGAAATGATTTTCATGATATTCCAGATATGGAACTCCAGATAAAAAGACGCAGATTGGTGATGTGGGCATTTTTTTAAGACTGAGAATGTCTTAAAAAGAAGTTACTCTGGACACTTGTTTCCAAATCACATAGGAGACTTTACTTAGAATTAAATCTTCTGATCTAGATCTCAGATTAAGCAACAATAGTCACTGATGTTTTGTGTCTGGGATCTGCAGGTATGCATTTCAGTTTGGCTTCTGCAGCAGCGGGACTCTTATGAAGCTCTGAGAGTTTATTTCTTCAGCTTTTACCATTACTTCCAACATTGTGAGTGAACTGAGGGCACAGAAATGCTTTGCTGAATCTTCCAGTTGTAAGATTGAAGTGGTAAACTCAATGGATGTAGCAGCTTTCTGGAAGTTTATAAATAATGGCCAACCTTTGCATTCAGCTCAGAAGAACTCTGGCGAATAAGAAAAGTGATCCTTCCACTTGCAAGCTGCTTATGCCAAAATATACAGTTCGTGCTCTGACTTATTTCTTACTGACAGTTCAGGGTGACTGCTGTTCCCTCTTGCACAGATGTGGCTGACTTGTCTTGAGTAACTTTCTGGGCCACGCTAGATCCTGTAGGAAAAATCAGATTACAGAGCTGATGTAGCGAATAACATATTGTAAGAATTACACTAATTTAGGATGCAAAACTTAAAACTATAATCTATTTGCTTTTCTTCACTCCTCCTTTTCTAACCTCAAGTCCATGTGAAGTACCATATGCCTGTATGCCATCCTTTCATCTTTGACATTCTTACCCCCATTTGGAACCATCACTACCAGAGAAGGGGAAGGCCATGAGTACCCACAGAAGGCTAGGGAGCAGCATGTGGCAAGTATTCCCCTGCAAAAAATGTGTCTAGTTCTGCTTCAAGCTGAGAGTTTGGTGTCTCTAAGTGCCTAGCAGCATGCACGTATGCACGTAGTTCTTGGGTTCCGACACTACACACTCACCCCAAAAATGGGGCTTCTTATGTTTATTGACCACATAATTTATGCACAGACGAGAAAGGAGTCTAGATCACCCCAAACCTTGAGTTTGCATACTTGTCTACTTGTCTTTCGCTAGTAATTAATGTAGGTGATGAAAAGGAGCATGGAAAAAAACAATTAATATCAAAGGTGGAGCTGAGCGAAACTGAAGATTGAACCAGTTGACATACATCAATAATTTTAGTGGAATAATTTTGGGATCCTATTCAAATAGAGTTTATTATAGGTTGTGAACCTTCCTTATAATTTACTAACTGATCATTCATTTAGCCTGTATTTACTTTTCTCCATCCAGAATCCAATGAAATTTTAAATTTCTCAGATATTGGATTTTTCAATCGTATCCAAAACAATTATTGCATCTCTTTCTTTTCCTTACTAGGTTCTAGGACTCTGCTCAAGTTTTACAATAAATAAAGCTACTTCAAAAAAAAAATCAATGTTCTTACATTCTAGAATCTATTTAATTGTTTATGTTTTATGAAATTAAAATAGGAATAAAATGTATTCGTTTATACTCTGACATGGAATATTTTATCTATTAGATTCTGATGAGGAATCTGTGTCTCGGAATTGTCCTGATGTCACATTTTCTGTTCCATTGATCCGAAGTGTTCAGTCTTACTTATTAAATTCTGCAGCTGGGTTTTTGTTTGTTTGTTTGTTTGTTTGTTTGTTTTTGTTTTTGTAAAATAAAGTCAAGATAAGCATACCAGATCTCTCTGTGACACAATGCTATAAACTGCTCCTACAGAATGTGATTGTTGCAGGCTACAAGCACTTAGTGCATGTCAACACCACAGAAGTTAGTGGCTGAAGTTTTGTGTGCTATTACATGACGATGTGGAATGTAGCTGTCAAATCTTCCATTTGGTGTCATTACTTAATGGATGAATTAATCTAAAAGAACCCAAAGGCGAATAGACAATTAGAAAAGAAAGTACAGGCAAGATATCTAAAACAGTGCCAGTTCTTTGATACTAAGGTCAAAATACCTTATCAATGAATGATAAAGGGAAGAGAGTTGGTAATTAGTTGAGACATCTACTCCTCTGTCCCATTTCTCTTCTCAGGGCTGACAGTTATTGGTAACCGAGCAGAGGAGACCGTGACTGTCCACAGCAGCCTGGGGAGCAGCATGACACAGCATTTCAACTTCTCACTGTCAGAATGGCCCTGCTCTGCGTACCCAACAACACAGGGGCAAGGACCCGCAGCTGCCCATTGAGGCTGCCTCTGAAATGTGGATTTTGGCTGGATCAAGATCAAATGTGTTGTGACACCCAGGCTGGGAATTTGGCTCATCTTAAATGTTGTCTTGTCTTTCCTTGTGTTTAAGGATTAAGTGATTATATCTGAAAAAGGACAAACATAAAGCTTAATATTGAAGGAAACGTTGGAAGGAGATTTATTACTTAAAATTTCCTAGTTTAGTAAATTAATCTGCCATAAGATCTGAGGGGCTTATCTGAAATAAATTTATCGCTAAACATGGCTGTGATTACAAATATTTATTCACATTTTGATTGTTTTGTTGCCTCTAACCGATTGATCCTTGGCTTCCCTAGAAGAGACAAATATGAAGTCATAACCTCCTCCTTCTTACTTATCCATTAAACCATAAGAACTGGTAACTTTACAAGAAACATCACTTAAATAAATGATATCAAAATCAGCTTCTGATTTTTATAATCTCTCCAGTGTGCATTGAAATACTAAATGGTAAGAGCAATGAAATCATGTTTATTTATGATGTAACTCTAGGCTCAATTTATTAGAAATTCTAGGAAGGGAGAATCCATGGGTCCTCTAAATTCTCCACCACGTTGTTGCCTATAGTGCACGTATATTTTGTGGTGCAATTCTACTATTATCATTATAGTTCCCGTGAAGACAAAACCTGTCTCAAAATGATGTTTTATCAGTGAAAATGTTCAAAACTCCTAATAATAGAAATGTTTTCCATTTATTTTTATTTGAAGGAATAAAAATTATTTTTCATTTTATTCCGAAAAGTCATCTAGTGAAGGGGTTTATGTCAAATTATCAAATCAGAAATTTTATTTTTGTTTGACCATCTCCTAAGGAAACCTAAATGAAAATAATTGAGTTATTCTATGGTAAGCTGCCCTCAGACTCTCCTTGGTTCTTTTATAGAAATCCCCAAATTCACTTATCACATTAAGCCACAGAATCACTATTGAGGTGCCCAGATCTCCTATTCTTTCTACCTCCTATCTTTTCTATCTTTGATAATGGCTATCCTCTGACGCTGACTACTCATTCCAAGCTAAGCATTATATTCTATTTTAATCTTAAATATTTCAATGCAATGAAAGCTACTCCAATCAGATATAGCTACTATTCTAAATTTCTCCTCGAACTTTTCAAACTACTAGAAAAAAGAAGCAAAACAAACTTTGAAAGCCAGAGGAAATCATATATATATATATATATATATATATATATATATATATATATATATACACACACACACACACACACACACACACACATATTTTTTAAACTATAGGCACCATGTTGTATATTAATTACATCCTCAGGACTTATTTATCTTATAACCAGAAATTTGTACTATTTTTTAAACAAATTTACTCCTTTTCCCCAGCCCTCAAAATCCCTCTTTTGGCAACCACCAATATATTCTCTGTGTCTATGAGTTTGGTTTTTTGTTTGTTTGTTTGTTGCTTTTTAGATTCCATATTTAAGTGATATCACACAGTATTTGTCTTTGTCTGACTTACTTCACTTACTATAATGTCCTCAAAGCCCATCGATGTCATAAAAAATAGTAGGATTTCCTTGTCTTTAATGACTGAATAAAATTCTCTCTCTCTCTATATATATATATATAATATAATATAATATAATATAATATAATATAATATAATATAATATATAATATTATATATATATATATTACCACATTTTCTTAATTTATTTGTCCCTTGATGGACACTTAAGCTGTTCTCATGTCTTGGCTATTACTAATAATACTGCAATGAACATGGGCTGGGGGCAGATATCTTTTTGAGATACATTTTCATGTATCTGTTGTCTGTCCTTTTTTTCATCTGGAGACTATAGGGCATAATCTGTTTTCTTGCCTTTTCCAGCTTCTAGAGGCCGTCTCAATTCCCGCATCACATGGCCTTTTCTTCCCCCTGGTTCTGCTATCACACTGCCTTCTCTCCTCTGACTCCATTGCTCCCCTCTTATGGGGATTCTACGATTGCATTGGGCCCACCTGAATAATCCAGCCTAAACTCCCCATGTCAAAATCCTTAAATAATCACATTTGCAAAGTCCCTTTTGCAATATAATATATTCCCATATTTCAGAGATTATGACATGGACATCTTTGAGGATCATCTTTCAGCCTACCACATTAAGTATTTTCTACTTTTTCTATTATGAATATTATCAAACATTGGTCTATTTTTCAGCTCATCAAAAATAGTCAACATTGGATTCTCCCATTTATTGCTCTGTTTTTGTTCCTGTTTGACTAATTTTTGTACTTGATTTTTTATTAAAATATCATTAGACAGTGTAATAAATGGATCATAAGTACAGAGTTAGAGGAATTTGAACACTACAGACTTATAAACCACACTCCTATCAAGCTACAGAATATTTCCTTCATTCCAATTTTGTGCCCACCCCCAAAATTTCCAACCCACAGAGGTAACTATTGTTCTGCATTATTTCACTATGGATTAGTTTGCCTATTTTACAATTTTTTATAAATGCAATCAAATGGTATGTTTTTTGTCTGGACTCTTGCTAGGCTTTATGTTATTGAGATTTATCCATGCTGCTATGGGTGTCAGTGGTTCTGTCTGTTTTATAGCCGACTATACCTTTGCGTGTATATGTATACACACATATCACAATTTATTCAATCTAGCATTTGTGGACATTTTCTCTAGTTTAATGCTGTTATGAATAAAGCTGCTATGAACATTTTCTAAAAGTCTTTTGTGAACATATGTTTTAGACATATGTTATGTGAACATAAACGCCTAGACTCATTGAGTTGTGGGAGATGTATGTTCAGTTTTGAGAAATCACCGAAGTGGTTGGTTACCCTGTTTATATTCCATTCAGCAATGCTTAAGAATCTGGTTGCCTTACATACTTACTTTTCATTTTGAAATAATTTTAGACTTACAAAGAAGTTGCAAAAACATTGCAGGGTTCTCTTCCACATTTCACTCAACTTTCTCCAGTGATAACATCTATGATCCAGTGATCATGGTAGAAAGATCAAAACATGGAAATTGACTGAATACTATTAAACTACAGATATTACTCTGATTCACTAGCTTTTATAGGCACTTTTTTTTTTGGCTGCATAGAAATGAAAATTTTATTTCATGTATGGGTTTGTGTAATCACACTACTATCAAGACATAAAATTTTATTTCATGTATGGGTTTGTGTAATCACACTATCAAGACATAAAACCATTCAGTTACCCTAAAGAAACTCCCTTTACACACATTACCCAGTTCTGCAACCCCTGATAACTTCTGGCAACCACTGATCTCTTTTCCATCCCCATAATTTTGTCCTTTTGAGAATGTTGTATACATGGGCTCATACATTATGTATGGAATCATAATAATCTAATAAGTATAATCACACATGAGATAGCCTTCTGAAATTGACTTTTTTTAGTCAGCATAATGCCCTTTACATTCATCCAAGTCTTTGCATGTATAAATAGTTCATTCTCTTTTATTACTAAATAGTATTCCATTATATGAATGTACCACATTATATTTATCCATTCACCCAATGAAGGACATTTGGGTGGTTTCCAGTTTTTGGCCACCACAAATACAGTTGCTTTGTTCAGATTTATGTACAGATTTCTATGTGAACATAAGTTTTTCATTTTCTAGCATAAGTGCCCAGAAGCATGATTGCTGGGTTATAAGGTCAGGGAAATTTCAACACTATGTGAAATTGCTGAGCTGCTTTCCAGAGTGACTGTACCACTCATCCATCAGCAATGTCTGAGTGATTCAATTTCTCTGCATCCTTGCCGGAATCTGATAGATGTGAAGTGATACCTCACTGTGACTCTAATTTACAAGTCCCAAATGGCTATGATATTGAACTTCTATTCGAAAGCTTATCGAGATGCTTATTTCTCTATCACATACCTTATTTGGTAAAACATCTCTGTGAGTCTTTTGTCCATTTTTATATTGGACTGTTTGTTTTCTTCCTGCAGAGTTTAGAGAGTTCTTGATATTCTGAACACCAGTCCTTTGATGGAAATGTATTTTGCCCATATTTTCTAACAATTTGTGGTTTATCTTTTTCATTGCATTAAAAGTATCCTTCACAGAGAACATTTTTAATTTTGATGAAATCTAAGTTATTTATTTTTTTATGGATTGTGATTTTGGCATCATGTCAAAAATTTCTTTGCCTAACCCTACAGCATGAACATTTTCTCCTATATTTCTTCTGAAAAATTTAATAGTTTTACATTTTATGCTTGGTTATAAGATCAATTTTGAGACAGTCCTCAAATTTTTGTAGAAGTTGTGAAATTAGGCCAAGGTTTAATTATTTGCCTATGAATATCCAATTGTCACAATGCCACTTGTTGATTAGACTCTTTCCTCCACTGAACTGCTTTTGCATCTTTGTAAAAAAAAAAAAATCTATACTCTTACTCAGAGACATAAAATTGTTAACGATATTCTTTTATTATGGTTTAAATGATAGAGAATCTGTAGTATCGGTTTTTTTCATTCCTTATATTTATGTTTTCTCTTTCTTTTCCTTTGATAATTTCAGCTATGAGTTTTTAAAATTATTTTAAGAAAATTAACTTTATAATTTATTATCTCTATTGTTACTTTGTATTTCAACAACTTGACTTTTTTTATTATTTCCTTCTTTTAGCTAACACTGGATTTAATTTGTTCTTTTTCTACTTTCTTTTGTTGAAACTGTTGATCAGTTTTTCAACCTTTCTTCTTTAGTAATATAGGTTTTTTTAAATGATAAATTTTCTTCTATGTATCTATATGTATATGGCTTCATGGGTTTTCTTTAAAAATATTTTCTAATAGCGATTGTGATTGCTTCATTGACCTACAAGTTATTGTAAAGGTTACTGTATAAATTCCAAATATTTAGGAGTTTTTAGACTTCTTTCTGCAATTGATTTTCTAAATCAATTCTATCAGTCCTTTGTACTAAGTCTTTTTTATGTACTAAGACTTTGTTTGTGGCCAAACAGATTTTTTTGTGTATGTGTGAATATTTCCTCTACATAGCAGGGTTTGGCTGGAGCCTCAGTTCGCAGGTTTGGGTACAGGTTGCAGGTGCCTGGAGAGCAGTGTGCACTTGCTGCACAGAAGTAGGTGGCTGAGTCTCCGGGCTGGGAGGCCTTGATGTGCAATGAGAAACGTTTGGCATCTTTGCTGAACACAACTTTGAATCTTTCATCTTCCATTTCATTCTTAACTGAACTTATGGCTATCAAAAATTCAAGCCCTTTACCAGCATATTGTCGGTACCACCGGAAGTAGTCAAATGCACTGTTCTCATAAGTACAGCTCAGAACTGAAATCTTTCCTTCCTGTAATACCAAAGATTGAGGGCTCTGTTTCACTTGCTGCTGGTCGCTTATTTTCTTCTGTTGGCCGCTCACCCCTGCTTAAAAAGATGACAGAAAGTCATTAGGCCCCCAAATTTGCATTATCTTCTTAAAATTTCTACCTGCATGAGATTGCCCATATCCCAATTTTCTCATTTCCCCAAATTAATAATGTATCCAGGAGTTTCTCTTCCACAACTCACAGGCTAGTTGAAGCCATAGAATTAATGATGCTCCCAAGATCTTGTCCATTTCCTGGCTCCAAAGGTCAGTGACAATTCAGGTGGTCTTCTAGTCTTCTCAGCCAGCTGGAACTAAGACTTTAAATTCACACCGGTTTTAATTCTTTCAACAGGCCCCGCCCATTAACAACTGCTTAAAGCTATTTCTGTAGAAGAAAGGACTTCCTCATTTCTTCTAACTTAGAATTGCTGAAAATACTTTCATTGGGAATTGGAAATCTCCTCCTTATGTACAGTTAAGGATAAGTTTAGAAATTCTCTCTCCCAATCTCCCTCTTCTTTTTCCTCAGACCTCCTGGAATGTTAAAAATTGTGTGCTAGGACAACTTGATATGTGACTGGAGATTACAATATTTTACAACAGGGAAGAAAGAGACAGACTCCCATGAAGCCTCAAGATTAGCATGTATAAGGACATTTCTTTTTTTATTACAAATACTAATTGAACGTATCCATTATAAATAAGGTCACAGATCAGAATATATGGAGAATATATGGTCCCTTTATCTTCAGGAAAACTAAAATGTTATTACAATCTTTCAAATGTGTTTCTATTTTATATAATCCTAAGAAATGATAGAAGATAATTAAATCAATTACAATTTAAAAAATTTTGTTGTCAACTATAAATCAAGTGATTAAATATTAAGAATATGCCCGAGGAAAAGAAATTGGCAAGAACTAGAATGTTCTATTCTGGAGGAGCTTTGACCTCTGAATGGATAAGAGAAGATAGAAAAATTCTGCAGACATCAGAAGATATAGGACCATGACCATCTAAGAATGTAGCATTTTGGGTAGTTTTCATTGTAAATTTGAATAAACATCTAATATTTTCTCATTTTATCCTCATGGTTGAAAGATGAAAATATGAATAGTCAATTAGGCTTCTGATGTTAGCGCAGCAGGTTATACAGACAAAATTTGAAGATAAATTCTAAAATAGTCCTAAAAGTAGGGTTGATCTGCATTATAAACAACAGAGGTTTAAAGAAATAAGGAGCACATTTTTTCTGAAGCATAGAAAGAATTTTGTTATTTGTATTTTGTATCATCTCAAATTCAATTAAAAAAAATCATCACAGTTCAACAGGACACAATGGTAAGAGTCCTCAATTCTTAATCTACGACCTAATTCATTCTACTCCAGTATTTTCAGAGGACTTTTTTTATTGTTTGTTGAATTTTTATATGTATTTTTCATTTATTCATTAATGCATATCTTTAATATATATTTACTGAGGGCCTACTAAGTGCCTGCCAAAGGTGCAATACTTGAGTCTCATTCTTGAAAGAGACATAGTCCCAATCTTCAATCACCCTAGTTCCAATACTCAGACACAGCCTGACAAAACCCACCAAAGAGATCTATGTGTCTATGTGATATGGCAAAGAGAAGACTCATAAACAGTGCTTCTGGGCTCAGTCAGAGAAGGGTTCCAATGGAGGAGATGCTTGAACTGGGATTTACACCATTAGTAGATTTCCCAGTAAAAAGAATGGAATGAGAGAATACTAGGCACACACTAATGTGACTGGAGGTTAGACTGTGCATGTGCAGAAACATTAGAAATTTATACTAGAGAAGATAATATGATCGTGACCTTGAAAGACAACGTGTATTGTTCAAAGAAACGTTGATTTCCAAAGCCATGTTGTTTGAACCTATTAGATTAGAGACAGATACTATTTAGGTAGATAGATGGATATGTAGATACATACATAGATGATTAATAGATATAAATTGAAACAAAGTAGGAGATAATAATTTACTATATTTTTTAAAGGATAATTTCTAGCTACTTGATGAACCTGTGTGGGGCCAAGGATAATCTTCTCCAAAGCAGCACTGCCCCTTTGTGGCCATATAGAGACATTACACCGAACAATTTTCTACAGCTACTTAAAAGTGTGTTCAGCAACCATTGGATCAATAACAGCACTGAAATAAGTGGCCGAGTCTTCTTCCTGAGTCAATGATTTATTCAGATAGAAGGAGATTTTGTTGAGGTCCTTTACGAAACCTTGGTTCCCAAAGATATCCAGATCTTAATGCCTGGAATCTGAAAATGTCACTTTATATAGCAAAAGGGACTTTGGATATAGATTAATTTAAGGATCTTGAGATGAATTACTTTGGATTATCTGAGGAAGCCCTAGATATAATCATAAGAATCCTTAGTGTTGCAGTCACAAGGCCCATGTCCTTGGCTCATCAAATACTTAATATTCAATAGATCAGATTTTGGGATAAGGAGAGGTTTTATTTATCAAAATAGTGTCATAACAAGAAGATGGGAGATTTCTAGTTTTCTCAAATCTATCTTAAGAGCACTCCAAGTTTCTGCATTCTATATATTCAGGGGAGAAAGAAAGCGAGAGGCAAGAAGTGGGATCCAAGGAAGAACAGGAAAATCTTCAAATCTCTTGGTTCCCAGCTGGTCAGTCCGGAAGTTACTAGAGACTCAGGCAGAACTCCTCCAGTCAATTAACATATCTATATAAATGCAGCCTGCAATTAAAAATAGAGTCAGAGAGAGAAGCATTTCACCCTGTTACAATATGAGATAGGAGCAAAAGGATATTTGACCCCAAAAGAGGAGGGATATATGGCGATGGAAACAAGAGTTTAGAATAACTCAAGAATGCATCATAAGCCAAAGAATTCAGGTGGCCTTCAGAACCTAGAAAAGGCAAGGGAAAAAGAGGGGGGGAGGATTCTCCCCTAGAGCCTCTAGAGGGAATCAGCCAAGACCTTGACTATAGCCAGTGAAACTAATTTCAGACGTATTGCATCCAGAACCATAAGAGAACAAATTTGTTTTGTTTTAAGTGACCAAGTATCTGATCATTTATTACAGCAGCTTTAATAATTTGCTGTAATGGTTGTAATAAAGTACCACGAATTAGGAAGCTAAAATAACACAAGTTTATTGTCCCACAGTTTTGAAGGCTAGAAGTCCAAGATAAAAGGTATCAGCAAAGTTGATTCCTTCTGAGGGCTGTAAGAAAGAATCTGTTCCATTCCTCTTGCTCAGCTTCCAATGGTTTGGTGGTAGCAATCTTTTGTGTTCCTTGGCTCGTAGAAACATCACTCCAATCTCTGTCTTTATCTTCATGTTCTCCCTATGTGTCTGTCTCTATTCTTTTTATAAGGACATCAGTCATATTGATTAAGGTCCATCCTAATGACCTAATCTTAAGTAATTAAGTTTGCAATGACCTTATTTTTAAAGAAGGTCGCATTCTTAGGTACTAGGAGTTAGGACTTCACTTATAAATTAGGGGCAGGGGAGGGACTTACAACAGCAGCCATAGGAATCTATATACAAAATGTTGTCTCAACAAAAATTATGAGACATGAAAAAAAAAAAACAGGAAAGTATGGCCCTTCCTTACACAGAAAAAAAAATGGACGATAGAAGCTGCTATTGAAAGCATTTAGATGTTGGATTTAGCAGATAAAGATTTCAAAGTAGCTAGTTTAAATATGTTTTTAAAAACAAAAAAAATACTTAAAGAAAAAGGTATGTTGACAGCATCTCATCAAAAAATAGAGAATATCTATAAAGGGGTAGAACTTATTTTGAAAAGGAACTAAATGGAAATTCTGGAGTTGGAAAGTTTAATAACCAAAATGAAAAATTCGCCAAATGTGCTCCATAGTTGATTTGAGCTCCCAGAATAAGGAATTAGTGAACTGGAAGGTATATCTATGGAGATTATACAATATGTAAAGTAAAGAGTGAAAAAGAATGAAGAAAAATGAATGCAGACTCAAGGAAATGTGGGTCACCATTAAGAACACAAACATGTGCATAATGAGAGTACCAGAAGGGGAGGAGAAAGAGAAAGTAACAGAAAAAATATTTGAAAAAAAACATGGCTGAGCGCTACCCCAATTTGACAAAACAACAATAATAACAACAACAAAAAAAACCCAATCTGTTCATTTCAGATACTCAGTAAGTCTATGTAGGATAAATTCAGAAATTCGCACCCAGACACATAGTAAAAATGTTGAAATATAAACAGAAAATCTTGAAAGTAAAAAGAGAAAAACAAATCTTTACATACAAGGTAATTCTAACAAAATTAAAATGTGACTTCTCAATTAAAAAAAAAAAACAGTGGATCTAGAAGGCACTGGGATGATATATTCAAAGTAAAATACAGAAAGAAAATTACTATCTACGAAAAATCCTATATTTGAAAAAGTATCTTTGAAAAATTAAAGTAATAAAAGACGTTCCCAGATAAATACAAACTGAGATAATGCATTGCTCTCAGATCTACCTACAAGAAATAATAAAGGAAGTTCTTTTGGCTGAAAGCAGATGACCCCAGACAGTAATCTGCGTGTGTGTGTGTGTGTGTGTGTGTGTGTGCATGCACACGCGCGCGCGCGCACACACACACACACACACACACACACACACAGTACACCATTAGAGGTAATTATAAAACACAGTGAAATTGCATATTTATTCTACTTTATTTTCTTAATGGAATAAAGAGCAGTTATATAAAATGATTTGTGTATTATTGTATTACTATGCTTATTGCATATAGAAATGTAATATATTTGACACTAAAAGTGCAAAAAAGGAAGGTAGTTGCAAAACTGCATTGGAGCAAAAAAAAATGATACCAGATGATAACTGAATCCACGAGAATGAATGAAGAGAACCAGAAATGATATATAGGAATGTTAATACAACAAATCCCATAAATACCTGCTTGCTTTCATTTTTTCCTCTCATCTTTCTAAAAGAGAGGAGTTATAAAGATACAAAGTAATAATTATAAAAATAACAGTGATTTATAACAGATAAAATACGAATAAGAATTATAGCACAAAAAAGGAGGAAGAGGAAATAGAACTATGTAGGATAACTTTTCTGTATCTCACAGTGATTAAGTTAGCATAATTCTAAAGAAGATACTAATAAATTAAGATGTACATAATCCCAAAAGTAACTACCAAGAAAATGACTGAAAAATACAGTGAAAAATAATTAAAGGAATAAAAGTATTGCATTAGAAAATATTCACTTAATGCTAAAAAAAATCAGTCAAGGAAGAACAGTAACAAAAAAGACATGGAACATACAGAAAACAAAATTAATACGACAGACGTAAATCCAACTATATCAATAAAAACATTATGCGAATGGATTATACAATTTAGTAAAAACAGTGATTATCAAACTAATTTAAAAACTGACATACAATTATATTTTATCCACAAAAACATCCTTTCAATTTAAAGATAAAAATAAAACTAAAAGGATGGATAAAGATAGGCAAACAACAAACATAAGAGAGCTAGAGTTGCTATACTACTATGAGACAAGATAAACTTTAAAGCAAAAAAATGTCATTAGAAATAAAGAAGAATTTGATAATGACAAAGGGACCAACTCATCAGGAAGATATAACAGTTATAAACATATATGTACCAAATTAGAAACACCAAAATACATGAAGCAAAAATGGACAGGCTTGAAGGGAGAAATAGATTATACAACGATAATGGCTGGAGAATAGACCATATCCTAGGACATAAAGCAAACCTTGAGAACATAAATGGGACTCAGTTGAATGGAATATACATTTTAAAGTTTTTTTTCCCAGAGATTTGTCAGTATATGAACATTCAGCAAGCTTTCTTGTTTGCTTCGCTGCACTGGCAGGATGGGCTATTTGGAATTGTCTTAGGACACACTGTGGTGAGGCTGACCTGAACATTTTTGAGACACCCACTAAGTTAGATCATTGTGCAATAACACCTTTATTGGAGTAACTTTTCTTTTTATTCCTTTCACATTTTACTCTTTTGCATATTGTGGCTTGAATATTTATATTAATTCCGTCTTCTTATCAGCTACTCTGCTAGTTCCAGGTTAGAGGTTTATAGTGCAGAAAGAGGTGTAGATTGAGAAAGGAAGATCAACCAAAGTCCCAAACCTGTAAGGCCCAAAGTTATCAGTGCTTAAAATCCTACTGATGTGGGTTAGGAATGTTAAGCTATGCAAATTCTGTGTGGTGATTTCGTGATGTGATTGTGGTTGGAGGAAGAGCTGAGCCCAGCTGAGGGTTTTTGTACAGGCTGCAGGTGTCTGAGGAGCACTGTGCCTCCACAGCACAGAAATAAATGGCTGAGTCTGTGGTCTGGGAGGAGGAAATAATCAATGAGCTGTGGCGATCTTTAGTGTCTGTCGTGGCTTCCAATCTTCCTTTCTTCTGTGTCCCTGTAGGAATGTAAAAAAGGTTGCCGAGGTGGCCCCCAGGATTTTGGCGAAACCACTGCACGTTGTTCACGGAGGTGGAAAATTTGCAGGACAGCGTGGAATTGGCTCCCTCCTGGAGACTCAGGGCTGGGGGACTCTGCTCTACCTGCACCCCTCTCACACCTGATGAGAAACGTAGAAAGTCACAAGTGGTGGTCACTATAACACCCACAACCCTCCCCCCCAAAATGCCCTCATAAATTATGAGGATAGACAGTCTGTCAGACTCATCAGCGACTTTTCCTCCCTCCCTCAACAACACGCCTTTCGGGTTCCCACCGGATTCATCACCAACTCACAGCAAATCTGGGTGCACAGAAGTCCCAGCACAATGCCCAACAGCTTCTTCATGATGCTTTGCCTTTTTGCTAGGGACATTTTCACCTTAAGATACATTTAACTATACCCTGGGATGGTGAGTGGCAAGACAGTGTTCTGGAACTGTTTCTGCTCTGCAACAAATCATCCTCACCCAACAAATCATGCCCCGGCTGTGACAGGAAGCCCCGCCCCCCAGCTTCGCCCCCACGCCCCTACCAGACCCGGCTGGAGAGTGGTGGAGAGAGAGGGAAAAAGAAAGATCCTTATTCTGGTACTTGAAGGACCTTTTCTGATGATTCTGGATGTAGTAGGGTGTGAGAAGGAAAGGGAGTGGACTTCTCAGGTATTTATGCTAATTACAGCTTGAGGAGGATCAAAGAACGAACATCCATATTTTAAAATCCAAATAACAGGCTAGTGTTCTGACAAAAAGATTATTACTTACCTATGAATTAATTACATGAGAGTCACAGACTTTGGACCAATAACATGGTGAATAGTTTCATTTTTATAAAATATCCATAAGTAAGTTTTAAAATAAATTGTAAGTAAAACTTTAGTTTTAAATACATTTAATTAAAACAGTTGATCATTAATTATTATTTGTATTTTGCTTTTTAGCTTTAGTAGATTATTTTAAAAGAAAAATAAATGTTTTTAAGCATGAAAATAATTTTGGTTTGTGCCCTTGTCTCAGACACTGTAAATAATAATCTTCTATAGATGAATTTGGAGGTAAAGGCAATGAAAATGAGGACCTCTGTATTTTCACTAATGTAGAAAAGGAAGTGATCTGCAGACACTAAAGATCAGATAAAATGTTTAAGAATGTTACAAATGTTTACTAACGGTACTGTAAGAAATAGTGTAAAAAATAAGTAAAGCTGATTAAGGAATTCTTAATTTATTATGTGCATTCAGTGGGTACTAGAGAAAGTGAATTAGAAGGGAGAAAAAGAGGAGAGAGGAAGCCTGGATGAGTCTAATAAAGAAAGAGCGGGTCGGTCACTCAGAACCCCAGGATTCCACGTGGAACTTTGGCATGCTACTGTGTTTAATTTGGAAGGATTATTACTGGGGAGTGCTGGGTATTTCCTTTGGACAACTTTGTTTTTGGAAAAGTCACCTTGTATACATCCTTAAATGCCACGTTTTATTAAGTTCGCCAATCTCAAATTCTTTAGTCAAAGAGCTGAAGCCCTTTGAGGAAAGAGGCCTCTTAGTTTACTAGGAAAATAGTCTGGAGATAAAACAGTTTGAAATAAGCAATTACTCTGGGTTTTCTGATTGCTTTACAGATGAATATTGTAAAGCAATTCTCTGATTTGCCTTATACTAACTCACATGGCCAGCCTTAAGCCATCTTAGCCCATCGATGCAGGAGAGGGCAAATTTCCTGGAGTTGAAGGGAGACCAAGCCCTATCCTGAGAGAAGAAGGTTCTTTGGAGAGGAGTGTAGAAAGAATTCAACACAAAAGCCAAAGTTTGGATCAAAAGGAAAGTTTAAAGTAGGGGAAAAGCAAAGATTAGAGAAAACAAAGACAAAAACCTATGACAAGGGGAAAAAGCCCTGAGTGTGCGTGGGTGGGGGGATCGTTTATAAATCATTCTTTAGTTCCTTTGAGTTATAGTGTAAAGATTTTGTTTACCCACTTCTGTCGATATGGATATACGGTGAGAAGGGAGAAGAGGAAAAGCATATAGGGCGAAAGGCCTGTTGGCAGTTCCCAGCCTTTCATCCATAGGTTCCCTATGTTTTGGCCATAGGGAATTAATGATTTTATTTGCGTAGGGCAGCCACTTAAAGACAGTGTTGTTCCTGTTTCCCCTTTGCAGGTGTGGGGAATGAGTTGTTAGTATTTCCAGCAGAAATCTTCCTTTGTTCTGCAGTTGTCCTAGCGGCCTGGCTGCAAGGCTGATCCGCATATTTCAGTCCTTGAACAGTAGCTTGATTTTACATTTTAGCTCTCTTGCCTCCACCCTACATTACCATTACTATCTCTAATACAGGAAAGCAAATAACTTTCTCCAGCTTGTTGAAATCCCACAGCCTCATTCCCTCTAGAATTTTGACTCTGGAGGATAAAAATGCTGCACTTCACAAAACAGGACTTTCCTTTGCCAAATGGAAAGGATAAAAGAAAAACCAAGATCTTCTGGGAACCAAACGCTCCCCAGGATTCTGTGTTTTCTGTACTGTTCGCCTTTGCAAAATGTACCCACTTTCAGAAAATAACGCAGCTGAGACCCAGAGTCTTTTAAACTACAGGCAGTCTGTGTTCAGTTCCCCTGCAATCTTGGTCACTGTGTCACTCAGAGCACAGAAGTACTCAGCCAAGTTGCACCAATGGGCTAAATGTTTCTGCAGGTGGAAAGTTTCATTCTTCCTAAATTCGGCCTCAAAACCTTTGATGCCTGAAACAAGGCTCTATCCAGAGATGTACTTCAGGAGAAGCTGGAATTCTTGGTTGGGGTATTGCACATACCAGAAGAAATACAATAAAAACAAAGAAATATAACTAAATCTCAGCTCCGGAGGGACTCCTTCAGAGAAGGCGATGTGGTGGTCAGGCTGGGTCACTGACTAGGTTCCTGTTCCTCCTGAAATATCAAAAATGTATCAGTGAACTCAGCTAAAAAAAAAAAAAAAAAAAAAAAAAAGCCTCTCTATTCAGAGTCAAATCAGAAAGAACCGGTTTTTGATATGTGGACAAGGGAGTAAAATGGAATGTTAATCAGGAACGGGTATACCCCCAACATCAAGGTGAACACTAAGGTCATGGCCCAGGAGTGAAGAAGCAGAGAGCTCCTTGCTGAGAGACTGCTCACAAACAAAAAAATCTGATGACTAGGGCTCTTGAGCCAATGTTGCTCTGAGCCACAGGAGAAATGACAGGGGATTAAATTTCTTCTCAGAAACGTCATAGGGACTGTTAGGAAGAGATATTCTTTTAACACGAGTGCCTGCTCTGGCACCTGAGATTCGTTACATGTCATTCTCTTTTTAAAAAATGCACTTAGAACACTCTTATAAACTGTAGGGAAGGAAGGTTTTTGTGAGTTTATTCTGATCGTTTACAGAAAAACCATTTCCGATTTAGGCAACAGCGCCCTCTAGGAGCCAAATGGAGAGATAAGGAGATAATCACAATTTATGTGAATCTACCCCACCTTCTACTTACCTTCTTATGGTTGGAATTTTAATTTAACCATATTAATGGTTGAATATTATTGTGTATGGAGGAGGATTTATGTTTTGTAGGCCCTGAAACTTATAGGATATTTTTAAAAGAACACAAAATTATGAATAAAAAAATGGAATATAAAATAATTTTTGGAATGAGAAATAAAATCACAACAAATAACAAATTTTAAAAAACAGATATCACAGACATCATAAAATCTAGAAAGATCCATACTATTTTATTATTTATTTTATTGCTTATTAAAATTCTATGTATTTTTTTCATACACATTTGTATATTACTGTTTATTTCTATTTTTTTTTTGCTCCAAACTTTTAAATAGTGTCTTCACATGACAATACATTTGTAATACATTCTATAAAAAGAAAAGAAAGATAATTTGGTCTTTACTTTTAGCATGGTTGATTAAATTTGTGTGTTGTTTTTCTTTTTAATTCACAGTGAATTTTGATAATGCCGCATAAATTTTAGGATGATAGTCAAATTTGGGGAAATGTTACTATGTGTTGTAAGATTTTATTACATTTCAAGTTTTCTTATGCTGTAACAACTTTTAAATAGTATGAGCTGATGACACTCATTAGCCAGTTTAGAAAGTCTGTATTAGTTTTCTATTGCTGTGTAACAAATTACCACAAACCTGTGACTTAGAACAATATCCATTTATCTCAATTTCTGTAGGTCATAAGTGAGAACAGCTAATCTGAATCTCACAAGGCTGCTATCAAAGAGTCAACTAAGACTACTGTTTTGTCTGGAGGCCTTCTTCCAAACTCATGCTGTTGGCAGAATTCATTTCCTTGCAACTGTAGAACTCATAGCAGCTTGCTTCCTTGAGACCAGCAGAAGAATCTCTCTGATCTCAGGAAAAGCCTAGCCCACCTGATTAGATCAGGCCCATCACCCTCCTCTTTGATTAACTCAATCTCAAACTGATTACGGACTTTAATTACATCTGCAAAATTCCTTCACTTTTGCCTACAAGGAAACTAAATCACAGGAGTGACATCCATCATCCTAAATTTTGGGTAGCATTTTGAAATTCTGCCTAACACAGTCATTAATGTCCTTATTGTGCAAGTGTATTATGAGTTTTATATTATTCCAACAAATGTAAAAATTTTTGTAACCAATAAGCAGAAGTTAATAAAAAACATTAATAAATACGACTGGGCAAGGCTATTTCCGACCAAAGAAAGAATATAAGACAATCTCCAGCAAAGATAAAGAATCCAGTTTATATAAAGTTAAGTGCACAGATATGACAACAGTGGGTAATAAAACAACAAAAGAGTACTGGAACAAGTTAGAGAGTTGGAATATAGCTTTAAATACTAGAAATTGCTGATGATAGACCACTGTCCCTTTATGGAAACAAAGACTTGCTATGTAAGTGTGTATGTAAGCACCTACCTCAAGAACCTAGAAAAAGAAGGGAAAAATTAATCTACAACAAGCATAAGGAGGAAAATGATAAAGATAAAGGCAGAAGTCAATGAAATTGAGAATAAAAAAGCAATAGAAGAAACCAATGAAATCAAGAGCTGGTTCTTTAAAAAGATCAGTAAAACTGACAAACTTCTAGCAAAAGAGAAGAAACAAAGGGGAAGACGTGAGAAAGCTAACTAGAAGTACGGCATCCTATGTGATTGGTTAGGGGTGAATATTTGCCTTTCTCCAGTTGACCCTGAGTGGGACAAACCTCCAAAACATGATGCTGAGTGAAAGAAGCCATACACAAAAGGTCATATATTGTACGATTCCATTTATATGAAATACAGAGTAATAAATCCATAGAGACAGAAAGCAGGTAGGTGATTGCCAGGGGCTAGAGGAGGAGAGAAGGGTAACTGTTTAATGAATAGACAGTTTCTTTTCAGGGTGGTTTTGAAACTAGATAGAGGTGATGTTTGCACAACATTGTGACTGTACTAAATGCCATTTAATTGTTCACTTTAAAAGAGTGAACTGCTTGGCATGTGAATCTCAATAAAGCTATTATTTAATTTGATGTCCACAAAAATCTAAAAATCAAATAATTCACTATTTGGTTCAGATCATCATAGTGGGTTTTGTATATTTAATTGCTTCTTTCTGGAGTGAGAGTCAGTTTTGAAAAACCTCCTTAATGGAGAAAGGTTTCTCAGCTTCAAGATAAGATATGTGGTTGGAGCCTCAATGTGAGCGCCAGGCCTGGCTGGTCCAAGGTCTAGCAGTGATCCAGGGCCTGACTGGTCCAAAGTCTGGCTGGTACAAGGTCTGACTGTGATACAGGCCTGTGGCTTGGAATAGGAGCTCAGATTTAGAAAATAGGTAAACATAATTCAGCTTATTGCATCATGCATGGGTGGCTGAAGGCCGCTATCGTACACTGCTATGTGAGGAGCCATGTGATCCCCTGGAGAGCAGAAGGGGAGCACAGAAAAGCAGAGCAGAAGTGCACGCAATACTGCGCACCCCCACAAGAGATGGCACTTCCCAACAGAGGTGCGCTCTGCACAATAAAGTTGGTGCCAGTCGTTACATCCCCATGTCGGCCTCTTGTGCATTCTTCCGACTGGACCTCTCACCATCGAACCGTCCCTTCTCAATTAGCAGTACTGCTGACACTTGGCACAGGCGACACGATCAGCTCGGCCCCGACAATTGCTGTCTTTGGCACAATCCATCAGCTCTGCCCTGACAGTCAGCCACAGAGTTTGAGTGTTGGTGACAGCTGCCTGTTGTGTGGCTGATTAATCGAGCTGAGAAGTTGCAATGTATAAAGCACTATGTCTTGATGTTTTATATAAGAAGGCTTTAATTCTTCCACTTGTTTGCTCTCTGGTTTATCTGAATTAACAGAGATGTGAGCCCTTTCCCAGGGTCCTGTCTAAACCACTGAAGGGAATAAACGACATTATGAGTATAACTGCAGTTGGGAAACAAGCTGTCTTCCTCTCAGACAGTCAGTACTTCGGAACTCTGATTCACCTCTTGTTTACTACTCACACCTGCTCAGAAGGAAAACAGAGAGAGAGAGGGACTGGTTAGTGACTAATTATTTTTCGGAAATTACTTTTAAATTCATTTTTTTAACCTCCACAGGAACTCCCAGAAAACCACTCTGGTACAATTCCCCATCTTTCTCTCTCTTCCCTAGAGAGAAATGTCCTGGCGTCTGCTTGTTCTTTGCCCATTCGCAGATCCCTCTAACTCACAGTTTAGCTACAGCCAAAAGATGAATAGGCTCAGGAATTTGTCCATTCTTTCTGTCACTTTCACTGAGAACTGTTTTTTGTCTGCAGTATTCACAAGGGTCAAGAGATAAAGGATAAAGGATCTGTTTTGCTCTCCCGTATGCTCAAATGTTTCTATAGGAAACGTATAGAGTTGGCCCAGCCAATCAGAGACAAGTCACACACAAATGACACGGATTTGCAGAGTGGGAGGGAGAAATGGAAACGCTGCCACTTGGAACCAAGTGCAGCATTACCAGAGAAATGCTCATCTCTCCTCTTAAATGAACACAATTAAAAAAGTATGCATATGAAATGTGTAGAATGTAGCTAAATCAATGCATAAAGATAAATGCGTAACATAAATATCTATATCGGAAAAGAAGAAATGTAAATTACTATTATGCAGTTGCAGCTGCTTTCTCCAGATTTCTATAACTGCTCCCTCCTTTTGCCATGTCAGCCCCTAACGACTAGCTTCCTTTAACTCACGCTTTGCGAAGAATATGAGATAATATTAATATTCAGTGTGTGGGATAATGTCAAAAAATTGCCATGCTATTATCCAATAGCTGAAGCATAAACCAATAAAAGATTTACAGGTGATATTTACATATCATTGGATGCCAAATGACTGAAAATTTTTTCTTAAGAAATACACTTACTAAAATATTTATAAATCATACATTGCATGCAGCAGGAAAAAGTTTAAAAAGAAAATATTCTTCAATAGGAACATTCAATACATTATGGTAGATCTATATTAAGATAAACTATATAGTTGTGAAAAAGATTAAACAGACTGAAATTTTCTGTCTTGCAAAGATTTCTCTGACAATCAAATCACGATACTTTATATATAAGTGTGATTTACATTTATAACAATATTCTTATTATGGATATCTATGTAAATGAATCAAAACAGTTGAAATGTGCTCATTAAAAGTTTAACAGTAATGTTTCAATACTTTAAACAATTAAATATTAACTTATAACTTGTTTAATCATAAAAAGAGAATTTAACAGTTATGTAACGAACTAAGGAAAAAATTGAAATAAGAAATATTAATATAATGGCAAGCTTTCAAGATTCATTTCCATCTCAAATCTATGTACTATAGTTGAAAAAATTGGGAGAACCCAGACATTTCTCAGAGGAATAATGTTTAATTTATAAACTTCAGATTTGACCTTCAGCAAGGAGGAGAATGTTAGACTGGAGAAAGGAAACATTTCTAGGCTTCTCCTTTTCTCTGCTTTGAGTTTTTTGATCCCGTTCTTGATTTCACACACTTTTTCCTTATTATTTTTTCTTTTATTTTTCTTTTTTTCTAACTTATTCCATTAAGCTTAAACTTTTTGTTTAATGTCCTCGTCGAATGGAAGTTATTGCTATTCAAATTAAAGAGACAGGTATGCCCAGTCTGCGCCACTGTGCATCTCTCACGATGCAATAAATAATGCACAGTGGTCTCTTCCAGGATGACCTGGGGCAGGATCAAGAGAGTGGACTTTCTGTCCACAGCTATGGGTAGAGAAGCCATTATATTGGTCACATTGTTCTTCAAACCTCCAATCGAATACTGCGAACTCTGTTATAAAACTGTCAATACCGGGCGATGTACTCAAAAGTGGAGTGGGAACAGGGCGTGTTCACCTCTTCTCCTTTGCCAGTATCCAAGGAGTTGGGTTGTATGGTCTTAGTATTACATGTAATTCCTAAGAGGGAAAGAAATATAAATTGTCTCCAGACTTTTAAGGTTAAGAAACGGTACTTCTAGGACTTTCCTCCGAGTTTCATCCCCTATTTCAACTTTCATTCATTTCCATCTTACTGAAAGAGAAAAATATGACTATAATTTTATAGACTCACTAGTTAAGAGGCAGGACTCCATTGCTCCCTCTCATTTTCCCTTGGGCTCAGTGAATATAAGAAATTCTTTATAGCAGTGAAAACTCTTCTGTGATCACTGAGGGTTGTGGATAGAATTGTGTCCCCTTCAAATTAATATGTTGAAGTCCTAACCCTCAGCACCTCAGAATGTGATTTTATTTGTAAATAGGGTCTTTACCGAAGAAACCAAATTAAAATGAGCTCATTAGGATGAGCCTTAACCCAGTGTGTCCGATGTTCTTATAAAAGAGGAAATTTGGATACAGAGCCATGCACAGAAGGAAGGTGATGTGAACAGACACAGGGAGAATATGGTCTTCTGCAAACCAAGGAGAGAGGCCTGGAGAGATCCGCCCCTCACAGCCCTTAGAAGGAACCAATCCTGCCAACACCTCAACTTCGGACTTCCAGCCTCCATATCTATGAGGCAATAAATTTCTATTGTTTAAGTCACTTACTCTGTGGTACTTGTTATGACAGCCTTAGTAGATATACTGGACGTGATGCAGCCCCTCACACTGAGGATGTGACTTCCTCACGGAGTATACAGGTACCCGGTGAACTCTTGCTCTAAGCATCTCAGGTACAGGACGGTGAGACAAGGGAAGCAGCGAGTCTCTACTCTGATTTCCATGGTTTCATACATCATCTTTTCTTAGATTCCTGAATTACCCAGGGTCAGGAACACAGACACGTCAACCATCAGCCCAATATTTCAAGCAGACAACGGCATCCAGGGCCCATAGCTCAGCCTCTGTGTTGAAACTGGGCTGTGGGAGATAACGGAACAGAGACACATCAGATGAATTGCTGCCAGCACAGGCCCTCGCTTGGCAGCTGTCACTCTGTCACTCTGGAGAATCCCCAGGCCTAGAGTCAGCCAATGAGATGGTAGCTCCTTAGTTAATTATCTCCCCAGGGTCAGTCATGTCTCTGGAATGAGATTAAAAATATGAAACAGGAATCCACTCTCAAACCGACGGTTCTCTTGAGAGCATTTATGAGTTTCATATCTTAAGAGGCTGAGTCTCAAAGAGGAAAATAAAGACAGCATCCTTCCAGAATCCCTTCCTCATTGCCTTTTTGCAGCCTAAGAGAAAGAATAAATGTTATTGGTGACCTGATGCTCCGAAGAATTCAATAGTTTTTTCTTTATAAATTTTATATGTCATGAAATGATGGAAAAAGCTGATCTAAGACAAGAAAGAGCAAATAAAACTCAGATCCAGAGGGTGATGTGCTCAAAGTGACTGGGAAGGTTAAGGTCAGAATCTGATTTAGAAGGCAGTTTTCCCTTTTTCCCCGGTCTCCTAAAATGCATCTAGAAATTGCGTGCCTCTAGGAAGGCATTTATAGGTTCATCTCTTGGTATAAAGGAAATGAGAAACCTGGAATGGCTCTCTTCCTTACATTCCAGAAACCCTGTACATAACCCACCTTTCTCCATTCTCTCTGTGGGCCTAGTGGTCACATCCAAAGAGTTGGCTGACAGAGAAGAGAAAGGAGGAAGGAAAGGAAAAGCACTGTAAAAAAAAGGAATGAGTAGCCTTGAAAACTTTTTCTTGTTATATCTTCAAATTTAAGATAACTGAAATAGGTTGAGTAAATAATTTCCTTCCCAATAAAAAATAAGTCTACTTTTGTCTATTACTACAAAAAAAATAGACAAAAATAAATTAAGCTTGAAAGCTGCACTTCCTGTCTTCCTCTTTCTATGTCATCCTACTTTGAGTGGATAGAAGACCTTTCATAATGAATTGGGACAAGGCAAGGAATCGTTGAATGTTGGAAGCTTTGAACAGATTGTTCTACTTATAACAAAGAGAATAAAATGTATTATTTGTCACAGTTTCTGCATAACTTCAGCATTGAGTGTGAGCTAACCCCTCTTTCCCCAAACGATTAGGGGTGTTATTGACAGGTATGATATCTCCATCTTGTGACTAAACACATGAATGCCTTCGTTCAAACCCTAGGCAAATCCAACAGCCTGCTTTTGTAAAGTTATTTTATATATAGGGAGGAGAATAGCTTAAATATGCTTATAAAGTAACAGAAAGGGCAAACAATTTTGGTCAGAATGATCACCGTGTGTGACAGGACAATTTTTGCAATATTAACAGAGTTTTTCGCTTTCTCATTTTTCATTCTTAAAACCACATGATCTTTCCTTTCTTCGGGCAGTTGGGTGGTTCGATCTACTCATCGCTTCAAGTAGAGGACGTACATCTGGAAAAAAATATAAAGATGCTTCTCTTGCCATTTTATTTAGAAAGTGTCAGCCCTGTAGGCAAACAAGAGAATCTGGTATAACTTATAGATGATATAATGAAATATTACAAGTATGCCTACATGACAAAAACAAATAAACAAACAAACAAAGACAAGAGCATTTTTTAAGTGGAACAAGGGGGAAGGAAAAGAGAATCGAAGAAAAGCAAAGAAGCTTAAGTGTCCATGGGGTCCTGTGGAGGGATGCTGGACCATATTTCCTTAAAGACATCTTGGAAAGAAAACCACAAGACCTCTGAGCCACTTGCAAGTATTAAGTAAATCTCAGTGCAGCTCTGTTTAAAACTTCCATTTTCATCTCTCCTTTGTGGTTTTCTAACCTATAGACAGCATGGTCTACTCTGTTCACTTTCTCCCTCTTTTTCCTTTTCTAATTCTCTTGAAGTTAAGGCAAAAGAAAAAGATTAAGAATAAAAAAAAAAAACAGGTGTTGTTGTCTCCCTGGCCAACTACTGACAGCCTCTGTGTGGCAGGGTCTGCACTGTGAGAGATAGTCCAGGCCCTCAGGGGCCTCCTCAAGGCAGGATGCTTGCCTTCCTGTCAGTTACCACTCAGGGAGCACTCTCCAGGGCTTCTTACTTCTCTTCTCCTGGGTAGAGCATTGGCAGAGCACCTCAGGCCCTGCTGCCTTCAGGGGCACCACCTGCCCCAGAGAACACTGGGTCCTCCACACTGCACACGACGGAGAATCCCAGGCAGCCCCATCGCTGCCCCTCCACCCCACCATCATTCTCCAGTTTCCTTGTCTTCGACTTAAGTAGATGTCAAAGGAGATCAAAATATGGCTTCAGAAGTAGATATCTAAGGACAGAATGCCATACAATTTTCCTTTTTACTCATGACACCTCCGTCTTTTAAAGCAATTATTTGGGGGTATTAACACTTTGAGTGGCTTGTGGGGAAAGTGGACGCTAATGATACTCTCCTCGTAACTCTTCTCATCCCTCACATCGGCTAAGGGGTGCAGATCGGGGGTTGCAGAGCCTGTTCAGTTGCTTCTTCAAAAATCTTAGTCTGGCTGAAAGCCGTTCTCAATTGAAAATAGTAGGTGCTTAACGGCTCTTCGTTCTTAGCTTTGGGTTCTCATTGCCAAATTCATGACATCTTATTCAACTAAATGGAAGAAAAAAAAATCTATTGGATTACAGAACTGATTCTAAATAAACATTTCTAATTATTCAAAAGACAAAATAAAAATTTACATACATATAGTCCAATAATTGTATATTACATAAAATATAACTATATAATCTATAGGGTATAAATAAATGTATTATGTATTACAATAAATGTATTCCAATAATATCAGCAATATTAATTACTTAATTAGGTGAATTTGGGAAACAAATAGGCCTCACATCAACTAAAATTCGCCATAGATACGGGAAAGGAAAAGCTTGGCTATAAGGATGTGGCAGGAGACGAAACACGGTCACGTGATAATTATGAGTCATCAGTGTGGTCTTCACTGGAAATGATTAGAACTGTAAAGGCAGAGTTTAGAAGACAATTGTGCTATATTCTGCAATGAGCAAAACTTGTTCAGTTGTGTGACCAGTTTTCTTACTACGAAGTTATGTCATCAAGAATCCAAAGAGAGTAAAAAGATTTAAGTAATAAAATAAAATATTAAAAAATTTTAAAGCAGAAGAGGAAATATTAAGCAATAATTGACTTATGGTCTTTAAAATGTAGACAAGTTTTTTTTATTTAAAAAGTTAAAATGAAGAAATTTTATCCATATTAGAGAATGGAATAAGTTGTTCTGGCCTACTTTCTGGTGGAGAAGTTTGCAACTAAAAGGTGTATCTATTCCTTACTTCTATCTGCTCCTTTCAAGCAATAGATAAATTTCCTTTTGTGATTGTTGAAAAAAAAAATTATTACCTTATTTATATTTTTAAAAATGGGCTTTCTACTAATCAAAATAGGATATAGTTTGAGGAAAGAGTAAAGATGGGAAATCTATAAAATGCATTCACTTTAACAAAGCTGTTAAAATTAACATTATAAAGGGTGAGGCATGCAGAAAGACTCTACTCTTGTCCTAACTAGAAACTTAAACTTTTTGAACTTTCCAGTCAATGCCTGGCTATAAACCTGAACACACACTAGACCTCCAGATAACCCTCTGATAACCCCCCTGAAGGACTCACATGTCCAGACCCCATGACATCCAGCTGACAGCCATTATCCAGACCACCAGACATGACCAGACCACCCAGCATCCATCATTCAGACTGCCTGGTATCTGGCTGATAAACATCAGGGACCAGTCCTAAGACTAAGAATGCAGGACTGATTATTCTTAAGAAAGCACTTTTTACTATAAGAACTCTTAACTTTTCTTTCTTCTTTAGAACACACTGGATATTGCCTAGCTGTGTTTCTGATTTGCAAACCTTAACACCCTTGAATACCTCTTCATCGTTTATTTCTAGCAAAACTTCCCGATTCTTTTTCAAGTAAGTTTGACAGATTTAATCAGAAATAATGTGTTACCTGCATTAAGGCATCATCAGGTGGGTTTTGCTGTTCTCTAGGCACCTCTTATCTAAGTTAACACAAATGCTTGCAGGTCTGCATCAATCATCCTCTTGAAATGCAGCAATCTCCCAATTACAGTGTTTTTCAAAGTAAGATCTTCTAATCACTTAAACCAAAATCATCAAAAAAAAGCAGCCTCCCAAACTCATGGCAGACCTATTGAATCAGAATGTATTAGTCAGAATCAGATCTATTTTTAAAATATTCTTCACATGATTTTTAAATATACAGGAAAATGTACTGTCCAATTCGTTGGCTCTGGAATTTTCTAAAAAATATCATTTTATGATGTCTGCGGCATTTACGTTATCTCAGAAATCTCTTCATTTGTAAAAGTCCTCAAATCTCAGCTTCCTTATTGAAGATTATTAATATTACTTCATAATTTGGAGATTATTTAATGAGGATGTAAAGTGCTAACAATGGACCCGGCATATGGAGAGGATTCACTAAGTGATAATAAAGACAATGATGGTGATGAGGATGAAAAATGGGGGCAGATGGAAACAAGAATCCTGTGTCAATTTTTTATCTATTCTCCGAATGCATTGGGCAGACTGTAAAGTTATAAACTCAAAGAGTTAAAATTGAACAAAATCAGGTGATATGGATAAAAGGATACCTCTTTCTCTCTCTCCATATCAGAAAACTTCTGCTTCTTCTCTTCTTCTAAGGTCTTCCCTTATCCTCTCCCCACAAGGGTAGGGTGCAGATAGCTGATTCTGTTGTTCAGAGTCCATTTATGAGTAAATCAACCCTAAGTCTAACTTAAATGGTAGGAATTCAGATTCCACCTACTCTGCTTTTATCTCTTGTGTTTTTAAGTCTTTGCCTACCTGTGATTATAAGCAGATCTAAATAGCGCTAATCTAGTCACCTGTGAATGACTACCTCTCTTTCTATTTCACCCCAGATGACTGAAAAATAAGTCCACTCATAGTCAAATTTGAGGCTTGGCCTTTCTCCTATGCATCTTTATAAAAATTCTGAGCTTGCTTTTCTGGATACAGAAGGATATAGAATACCCTACTTAGGCCTTGACTATATTGAAATGGGAAAAATTCACTTACAGTCATGTGACCAGATTATTATGAGAATGCAAACAAAATTATTCCAGAGAAGAGTGTATATTCCTATGCAGTCTCTTTTCAAGTGGCCCAAGATGAGAAACCAAGCCACATCACAGCTATCCCTTTCCAAATCTATGTGACGGAAGCTCTGGGCGGTTATGAAGAGCAGACCGACCCATGAACACGCAGAGGGGACTGCCTGGGATATCTGGACAAGAGGAACAGTCATCTCTGCTAACTGGCTATGTCCCAAGACTTCATTCTCTGTTGGACCACTTAGAAAGAAGTTTTGGGTGCTAAGTGAAATACCTATTCGGGGAGGAAAAACAAAAGTGATGCTCTTATTCCAGAGCCCCAGCTGCAGGGTTTTGGTACAGGCTGCAGGTGTCTGGGGAGCACTGTGTCTCCATAGCACAGAGGTAAGTGGCTGAATCTTCAGGTTTAGGGTCTGTGATGTGCAGAGAACTTTCCTTCTGTAACAGTGTGGCTGTTAGTCTTTCTTTCTCCTGTTTCATCCCAAATGTGTACAGTATGAAAAGGCGTTCGGGACCTTTCCCAGGATCCTGCTTATACCACTGCAGCTCTCTGAAAGTGACTGTGTAACTGCAAATGAGGCTGACAGTGTCCCCCTCCTGGACTTTCAGGGTCTGAGGACTCTGCTCCACCAGATCTTCTCCACTCAACCCTGTTCAGGAAAACAAAATCAGAAATGAGGCAAAGCTTTCAAATTCAGTAGTTTTGAAATATTTCAACAAGAAACCTGGGATGAGCTGAGACTCGTATCTCTTCTCCCCAGCTTTAGATAAATGTGCGCTTATGGTTCTCATCTCTTAACCTCCAACTTACAGCCAAGCTGAAGCCACAGGACTACGAATGCACATTCCAGCCTCTTCTCCATCCTGATAGCTCAGTCTTGATACGACCTGTAATGATTCCAAAATATCTCTTCTCTGAGGAGCTGTTTCTATGCCTTAGTCTTGTTCTCTCACACCCAAGAAAGCCAGCCTTTCTGTTGGCGGCTCAGCCAGTCAAAAGCAAATCTTCTGGTAACTTTCATGCTTTTGACACTTAAGGCATTTGTGAAATGAGGGCGATGGAGCTACTGCCACCTTGTTGTCACAAACGCAATTGCATATACCCACTATGCCCTCTGCAAAGGAAAAGATTGAGGGAAGGACATTTTTGGTATTTGGTGGTATAGATGAGGTTTGGGGTAATAATCAGAAAAGCCTTCACTTCCTTGTACTTGTAATTGTTCCTTTGTTCCTTGTATGGCCTTTAAAGGTAAACCACTACAAGAAATTATAAAAGAGTTCAACCTAAGTGTAGGTATGATTATGTTTCTCTTTATAACACATAAGAATCTCAGCAGGTGAAAACTTAAAAGGGCTGGAGTGCTGAAAAGATGAGAATTAAGTAGGTTGTGGATATGGCCAGAAACTTTTTTGACAGAGACTTGAAAACATAAGTGAAGAAATCTATTTCTTCAAATAATTTTATGCCTGGCCATAGGGATGAAGTGTGACCAAAACTTGGGGTCACGAACTTGAAAGATCTTAGGAGGGAGGGAGGGAGGAGCATGGTAGAGGGGAAAAAATTCATTTCTAGACTTCAGAGAGATCAGAAAATCACTGGGGTGGTGAGAGTTAGAGGGTGACTATTATCCATCAAACCAGAAACATTTTACATAATGTAAATACTATGTGATAAAAGTAAGTCTTCCTTCCTCATTTATCCTTTAGTACTACAGTTCATTCATAGGAGCAACTACTTCTAAAACACACACACACACACACACACACACACACACACACACACACAGAATTTTCTGGCAAACCTCTATACACTCCATTCTGTGCTTTGCTATTTCCAATGTAAAATGGACACATGGCATACCATTATATGGATGTAGCATATTTTACTGAAGTTTTATGTTTTTCCAATTTTAGATTATTGTCAGTATTTTACTCTCACAGATTATGCTGAAGTGAATATTCTCATATGAAGATGTTTGCCAACATGAACATACCAATTACTGAAAGTATAAAAACTATTGAAAAGGATCCATACATTTTTCATTTAATAAGTATTACCAAATGCCTCTAAACAAGTAGTGGCAATTTACACATTTACAATGTGTCAGAGTGTCTGTTTCTCCATTCCCTTGACAACACAGTATATAATCAAACTTCTTTATCTTTACAACTTAATAGGTGAAAAGCTAATTAAGAGTACCATTTTCATTTCTCTATTGTAAGTGAAGCTGAAGTTTTAAAACTAATTTTTAAATCTATTTGCATGCCTCTCTTTGAAAAATCTATTTAAAATTCTATGTAGCTGTTAGTTTTAGAGTCGGAATGACAGGGATCACACTCCAGCTCTATGGTTTATTTGCTGTGGGATTCTGAAACAAGTTGCTCAGTGACTCTCTCTGTGACTTAGTTTTCTCGACTGAGTAATGGAGAAAGAATAATGTACACCTTACAGAATTGCTGTGTCATTTGAAATATTATGAAACAAACGGATAGCATAGACAGAGATAGCTAGCTAGCTAGATCAAATATAGAGTAATGGCTAGAATACAGCAAACACTCGATACTAGCTATTATGTTATTAATGCAATTAATTCTCTTTCAGAGAATTAATCTTATTGATCTACAAAGCTCTTTACATATTAAAGTTACTTTTTCTCTATTTTTGTATCTTTTTATTTCATTTTGCGCTTGACTTTGGCTTTTGGTTGGTATTTTTGCCATGTTTAAATGTTTGCTTTCCTATACTCTTACTTATTGTTTATTCAAATGTATTCACCTTATTCTGCCTTCTGAAATTTGCACCTTGCTTAGAAAGTCTTGCCTCAATCCAAGATCATTTAACTCCCGAAAATTTTTATGTTTAAATTTAATATTTTAAGTCTACCTTTTGGAATTATTTTGATGTAAAAGTAAAGTAGGGGGTTGATATTTTTAAGTAGCTCATCATTTGCCCCAACATTATCTGCTGAAGAATCTATTGTTTTCCCCTTGATTAGTATTACCTTTGGAGTATAGTAATTTCCTATATGCAATTTGTTTCCCTTTCTCTCTTCTCTTCTATCAGTCTATCTAGCTATACATTTGTTAGTACCAATTACTTTTAATTATTCCAGTTTTATAATACTATTTAACATGTGGTAGAGCCTGTCTCCACACCACCCCCATTGTTCTTCTGTTTCAGAATTGTTTCTAATTTTCTGTCTATTTAGTCTCCACTTGAATTTTAGAATCAGCATATCTAGTTTTACATAAGTATGTAAAAAATTCAAAGTAACCATATTTTAGACAATATCGCATTACTACATAGATAATAACAAATTTAGACAGTAGTTACTTCATGAAAATTGACCTCACTAATATTAAGAATATTGAAATTAGTAACACTAAACTCAGATATATGTGGCAGAACTAGTTGCCTAATTTGTTTGGTTCTAAGACATATTATTGGGTTTTGTCATTGAACATGTGTTTATCTTGTTGAATTAGCCACCATTTACATACATTTTCTCCGAACAGTCCAAATAACACACTTGGCTCCTCATTAGCTACAATCTAGAAAAAGAGCATCAACTCTCAGATGTACTTGCTTTGATGTAACTCCATCCCTTCTCTTACTCAATAACAAGGAAAAATAAGCTACACGGAATTCATTGTACATTATCCTAACAGTATGAGCAATGCTCATTGTCATTTGTTTTTTTTCTTTAAGAGCTGGGTAATTTCTCAATGACCTAAAATTTATTACACTAACTTGTATGCCATTTATCATTGATTCGATTCATGCTTGCCACACCTAACAAACTTTGACTCTTACAAATCATATTTTAAGGACAGTTTTTCTCTGTTTCTGAGTAAGTGCAACTCAGAAAGAAGGTGGAAAGATAGCTGTGAGATCAGTGCAGGAACTCCGGCAGGGTGGGAACTGAAAGACCCAAGATGCTGAGTGGTGATGCGCAACAGAGCCAAAGGAGGTTCACGGTCGTGAACTTTGCTAAAATTTTGTTTAATTTTTAAGAATATTTTTAATTTGAAATAATTAGAGGTTTATGGAAGTTTCCAGAAATGTACTCTTCACCCTGTCTCCCCCAGTGGCATCTAAACCAGGAAATGAACATTGGTATAATCACATAGCTTCTTTAGATTTCCACAGTTTTAAATCCACTCATGTCTACGTAGTTCTACGTAATTTTACAAATACACAGATTCATGTATGGATTCACTGCCGCAATCAGGCTGCATGACTGTTATATTTTATATTTTATAACCACCAGTCTTCTTCCTTATACTCCTTCGTAGTCACACCCATCCCCTCTCCCCATCGTTGACCTACGACAACCACTGTTCTGTTCTTCATCTGGACAATTTCATTATTTCAATAACGTTAAATAAATGGAATTACATAGTAACTTTTTGAAATTGTTTTTTCAAAATCTTTGTCTTAAACTTTATGTATTTGCTGTGACCAAGTAATTAGCTCAAAGAAGTATAACCAAAATGTAGGTTGAGGACTTCTCGTAGAAGAGTGAAAAAACTTTGAGCCTGCAAATAACCCTTTTTATACTTGCTACGATTTCCATACTGAAAAAGTAAATTTAAAAATACAGTACCCAGACCAAACTCTTCTCAGCTCACCAGCCTCTGAAATCCCCCATCATGTATCACAGGGCAATTTTCTGGTATGGATTTGGAAAATGGATGCAGTCATCTTATGATCAAGGATAATCATAATCCTTCCTAACATTCACATTCTTTAAACTGTAAAATTCTCAGAAAGAAGTGTCCATCCATCTTTAAATCATTCAACTGAACAGAAAGCGAGACTCTCCTTTTTTGTCTATAAATTCGATCCTGATAACTGAACATGTGTTTCTTGAAGAAAAGAATGTTGTCTACGAATTGTCTCAAGAATGAAAAATTCCTTTTTTTGTTCTTACTGTTTGCTAAAATTATATGCTTTCATCTTCCTCTTTTCACAGTCACAGTTCTAAGGCCAAATAGCTCAGTTCCCCCAGAAGGGAGTGTTGCTTTTATCTGCTGTCCCAGGGACAGAGTCCCGATTTTGCTCTCATGGGAGGATTTCGAAAAGACCAATATTAACCATTGAAGTTAAGAATCCAGGAGCTTCCAAGGGCTCTCAATTGAAATAATTCAGCTTTCAGAACTAGAGTCAAGAAATTGGAAAAACAGGCTCACTTTCCTTGAGTCTTAAGAGTCCCAATGGTAAAACTATCTACCCCAAAGCTAAGCAAATCAACTGGATCACTAGATTTGAAAGAAAAAATACACAAAAAATACACAATGGTGAAAACAAATGGCAACAGATAGTTTGACCTCACCTGGTTACATACAAGGCCAGCAGCTAGTGTATGGAGAACATTCAATGTACAAAAGCCATTTCATTTGTGCCCCAGAAATTAGGATGGAAAGGAAAAGTTTGGGGACGCAGAACTGAGTTAACTGTGACTTTCTTTCAGCCTGGACACTTCTCCCCCCAACTCCCATCACCACCACAACTATTAGCTTAATAGGACTCAGCTCTCCAAACCTGAAAATAGTGCCATATGAGAGAAATCTCTAAAAACAGAAAGGGAAAAACAGCATATGCAAACAAAAAGAGTGCTCTCATGGTGATGAGAAGTGGACAAATGCAAGAAATAATTGACCCATACTTACTTGATAGCATCCAAAGGATAGAAGCTCTCTATCTATTGATGTTATCAATTAATTTATTCTTCTTTAATCAACAAATATCTATTGTCCAACCACTATGTGATGAGTTCTGTATAATGTACAATGCATTCATGTGTCCTGACCCTGTGGAGCTCACAGTTGTAAGCATAACAGGAATTAAAAAAATCTATACATAAGTATAGATATGTAAAAATGTACTACATAATTGTCTTGGACTTTGGCAAGAGCCCTCACTACATGAGACCACATAGAGAGAGAACATAATACATGCTTGGGGATGTTTCCAAAATAAATGAGCCTTATTTTTTTGAAAACTTTCCTTAGCTTATTATTCACAGTAAAGATATATGAGAAAACTGAGAATTCACTAAAGAATAGGAAAGGATAGGAGTAAAGCTGAGATGTTGTGGCATTACCAGTCTCCCTCAAGCCAAGTGAGAGATTAAAAAGATTGCTCTGAGAATTTGAAATGAGTACCCTAGAGTATTTTGAGGGCTATACTAAGTTGCAATGATAATTTCTCTCACTTTACTATGTTTATGGCTTATTATTGCATTATTTTTATCAATACATATATATAACAAGTGACTTTTTTTTTTAATTGAGTTGGAGGCAAGGCAAAGTAAATGGTAAGGCCTGGTGCACAGATATAAATATGTGAGTCTTATAAGAATGAATAAAATGTCAGAGAGACGAGGATAAAGAGGAAAGAAGAGAGAGAGAGAAGAGAGAGAAAATAAGATAAGGAGAGGAGGTGGCCTAAGGCAAACCTTGCACACTTCTATGAGTTAATACTTAGAAGAAAGATGAGAGTCAAAGAGGAAGCAGCTCAAGAAGTAGGTAAAACACCCAGAGAGTGGTTTGTCAGAGGAGTTTGAGAAAGAGAGAGTTTTAAGTAAGAGTATAAATGTTCACGACTCATCTGCCAAAAGTTTCTGAGAGATCAGCTATGATGAGAAATAAACATTTCTGTTGATGTATAACACAGAGGTTGTCAGTACTCTTATTGGGGCTTGACTAGGAGAGGAATTGAAATCAGATATATGTATACACTTTGATCCAGAAATTCTAACATACATGCCAGTTAACAATGTGTAAATGTGTTCGCCACAGAGCACGTATTAGAATAGTCATAACAACACTATTGATAATAGCCAAAGTCTAGAAAAGTCCAAGTAACCATTGAAATAGGTAAATAAACTATGGTATATTAATATAGCAATGAGAATAAATAAACGATAGATAAATCTCAGAACTATAATACAAAAAGAATCCTGATAGAAAAAAATCCAAACTATGTTATTCTATTTATATAAAGTTCAAAAACTGGCAAAACTAATCTATTTATGGAATTGTGGCAGGTAATGAACAGGATGGAACAGAGGAGAGTTTTTGGAGAACCAAAGTACATACAAGAAAGAGCATGAGACACAGCTGCAGTCTCTGGGAGGCACTAAATCCTTCAAAGGGAGATTCCTAAATACCTTTTTTAAACACCAAGACAGATCTAAGGTGCAGTATGAAAAACATCAACTTTGACAGTGCTGGTGAAATGGGGGACATTTAGGTATTGTCTTCCACTTTAATACGGTCACCATAAAAACGTTTTTTTCTAAAAAAAGATCTTTTACCAATAATTTACTTCAAGGTAAAGAATGGAAGGTAAAGATGCTTTGGATGGATGGCACATTTAGACATGTGCTCTGAGACAGAGAGATGGCAGTCTCCTTAGAGCAGAGATTCTGCTCCCAAACACCGGCCTTTGGTGACACAGTGCCTATCTCTTCTTGTCCAAACTGAGACTCTCGCCCACATGTTCATAGCTGGAAGATGCCTCATGATGCCATCCGAGGTTTTTGTGGGTCTCCCACAGGTGCCCACATCATTGTAGCCTCTCTCAGAGCACAGAAATACATTGCTGAGTCCCGAGCAGTAAGGCCATGTTGGTGAAAGGGATGGAAATGGCTGGTTTCGGGAAGTTCAAAAAATACTGACCCTCTATTACATTTTGCTTGTTGTAAAACCCCCCAATTGATAGGAAAGTCATTTTTCCACTTGATGTTTGTTTATACTAGAAAAAATAATAACTACTAGCTTCATATACACAATTCAAGGTCACAGCCTCCTTCTTCAGCATAGAAATTGCAGGCTATTTCGACATGTATATGAGTTTAATCGAATTGATATTAATGATGTGGCCATTTACCGTATTCAGACCATGCATCTAAGATGAACTTGCAGGTTTCATAAGAAATACAATTTATTATGATTATGGTGACTTCTGAGGAGAAATAGTCATCCATCTTTTGTACAGTGGGGTATTGTCTTTTGTTTTGTCTCCAATCAAAATCTACAGTAAAAGATGTCCACAGAATTTTCTTCTGGACAGGAAGATAAAACTATTCATTCTCAATCACCATAACTTTTCTCCCTACATTTTAAGGCATTGGTTTCTGGGAGAAATTATACTGGGTAAAGCGACTTGTCTGCTTAATGCCATCGCAGCAAATTTCCTGGTTGACACACTTGGGCTAGCTGAATGTGTCTAACAGCATTCAATAGTAAGTCTGTACTAGAAAATCTTGCTTTCAAATAATGTACTCTACAGTCAAAATGAGTGCATTCAGACTTCACCAGACCATGCATTCGCATTCTCATTTTCCTATATCAAAAATATAGCCATTCAGAAATTGCAAACATATCTTCAACCCACCGCTGCAGCAGCGTGGCTCCAAGGCTTTCACTTAGAGCACACCCCAAGAGCTTTACATTTCAGCAGCATGGAAGTTGGCATCTGATTTACCTGGTGCCAATATGCTGATTTATGATTGTGATTCAGTTGACTGCAACTTTTAATCCTTAATTTTTTCTTTTCTCTAAATGAACATATTAATTAAGCAACATCTAACATCCATGATAATTATGAGAAAATAGATTTTTTTTTTTAAAGCTCAGGATGGTTCAACTAGTGATAAAAATACCAGACAGTGATTGCCTGTAGGAGAAGGGATTTGACTAGAAAGAGGCACCATGGGACTTCTGAGGTGAAGGAAATGTTCTATATATTGTTTTGTTACATGGATGTAAATAATTCTCAAGACTCATTGAACCGAACACTTAAGATCTATGCATTTCATTGTGAAAAAAAAATAAGTGAACAAAAATAAAATAAAATACACACACACAAAAATTCATTTGTCCAGCTTTCTAGTTGTTGCGGAAATTTATTTATACATTACTAATTGTTAGAGGACAGCTGGAGTTTGCTGCAAATCATAACCTACTCCCGACCTTTCTGACAAGTGCCTGAAACATAGAATCGACGAAGATTAGCTGGATTTCACTATGCTCTGAAAGGGTAAATAGATACAAATAAAATGATTAAAGAAAATGGAAGACCATATAGCTCGAATATAAACATTGATGGTTATACATAATAATATGAATAGATCTCACAAAGGCAAAATTGTGTAAAAAAAAAAAAGCCACATCCAAGAGAACATGCTAAATGATTCTAAGTACAAAAACAGAGAAATCTAATCCATGTAGTTTGATGTCAGGACAGTGGTTACTAGGCATGGCCAAGGCAGGAGTGTCCTGGCCTATGGGTGCTGGTTACCTGAGTTTTTACTATTTGTGACAATTCATCATCTAGTTCTATACTTATGTAGGTGCACATTTCTCTATGTATAGCTTACTTTATTTTATTCTGGTTCCTTTTTTATTGCAATATAATTTACTTACAATAAAAGGCACAGTTCCTAAATGTTCATTTCAATGTGTTCGATAATTTTATATACTTAGGTGATCACCACCCAAACAAAATACAAAAGATTTCCATAATCCTCTCTCCAGGCAAACCCTCCTTTCCAGAGGAAATCACCTTTTGACTTTTATCGCCATAGTTTAGTTCTTTCTGTTCTTGAATTTCATATAAATGGAATAATACAGTATTGGGTGGGAGGATCTGGCTTCTATCACTCAAAATAAGGGTTTAGAGATCCATCGTGTGTTGTGTGTATCAGTCAGTGTGTAGTCAATCCTGTTTATAGCTGAGTAATATTCTTTTAAACCATAATCATTAAATAGTCTGCTGGTAGACATTTGGGTTGTTTCCGGTTTGTGGAAAACATGAATAAGGCCAAGATGAACATTTTGGTATGGGTCATTTGTGGGTCTATGTTTTACTCCTCCTCAGTAAATTCCTATGAATGGACCTGCTGGGCCATAGAAAATCCCCAAAGTGATTGCATCATTTGACAATCCCACCAGCAGTTTATGAAAGGTCCAGTTGGTTTACATATTTTCCGGTATTTGAGATGGTCTGATGATTTGTTTTCTGCCCTTCTAGTGGGGATGAATGGCATCCGAATGTGGATTTAATTTACATCTCCCTGATGACTAATGATGCTGAACATTTTTATGTACTTATGAGTAATCCCATTTACATATTTTGTTGTTGTGTTACCTTTTCATTGTTGATTTATGTGAGTTCTGTATATATTCTGGAAATACTCTTTTTTCAGATGTATCTTTCTGGATTTTTTTTCCCCCAGACTTTACATTGCTTATTGATTTTCTTAATATTATCTTTTGAGAAGCAGATATTTAAAATTTTGTTCATATCTTACTTATTAATCGCTCTTTTTTAAGGTGTATGACTTGATTTTTAAAAATTATAGTTAACATACAATTTTTTCCACATCTATATACGTTATAACGTGATCGCCACAATATGCCTAGAAACCATCTGTACACAGTTATTACAATATTATTGACTATATTCCCTGTGCTCTACATTACATCCCCATGAATTATTTATTTTTTAACTTGTATCCATGTTGTTGTAAATGGCAGGATTTCATTCTTTGTTATTACTGAATAATATCCCACTGTATATATACCACATCTTTTTTATTCACTCATCTGTCAATGGACACCATAGATTACTTCCATATCTCGACTATAGTAAATAATGCTGCAATGAATATAGGGGTGCATATGTATTTTCAAGTTAGTGTGTATGGTCAGTATATTTTGTACATTGCCAAAGAAATCTCTGCTTACTCGTAGGTCCCCAAGGTATTCTCTGCTTGTTTTGTGCTATTTTTAGTAGGAGCTTTGAGATTAAAATGTGTCTTTAATTTATCCTAGTCTACTTTCAAATAATATTGGTTCTCTCTATGAGAAAATATATTCCTGTTGCAACTGAATATGCTATAAAAACTCACAACATTGTTTTTATTTTGACTTTAGAGGCAGTAGCTTTTTAAAATTAATAAAGTTAGTAAAATAATTATCTACAAAACTCTAAAAAATTTACGTAGATATCTACCTTTTCTGGTATTCTTAGTTTCTTTTCGTGAATCTGAGTTTCCATGTGATATTACTTTTTTTTGGCATGAAGACTTTCTTTCAACATTTCTTGTACTGCAGGTCAGCTGGAGACAAGGGATCTTGTTTTTGTCTCTGAAAATATAATTATTTTGGCTTTATTTTTAAAGGATATTTTTGCAACCTATTAGAATTCTGGGTGGTCAGTGATTTTTTCTTCAGCACTTTAAATGCATTGTTTCCATCGTTTGGGGTAAAAAAAAAAAAAAATCAGTCATCATTTGTATTATTGTTCCTGAATGTACATAATATATTTGTCTTTTTCCTTGACTGCTTTTAAGATCTGATCTTTAATTTTTCTTTTTTTTTTTTTTTTTGCAGAATTTTATTGTGACATGTCTAGGTGTGGCCTTCTTTGTATTTATCATACTTGGGATCATACTTCTCCAAAAAAAAAAAAAGTCTTAAAAAAGATAAGGACACTATTTCCATCACGAGGCCTCACCTTCATAATTCATCTAAACCTAATTATTTCTTAAAGGTGCTACCTCCAAACGTCATTACATTTGGGGTTAGCAATCTGGCATACGATTTGGGGGTGCTGGGACACAGACACTAAGTCCATAACAGAGAGTGAGGAAACCAATGTCAGAACCACCCACATCCTAGAGGCAGGGGGCAAAAGAAGAAGTACTTGATTTTTCTTTCTTTCTACCCACAGATCTCTTGCAAGTTTTTATCAGTGGCTAAATACAGTAAGATGCCCAAAGCAAGAAAAGCCTGGATGATGTCATCCATAGGATTTGGACTATCAGAGCCTAGAAGAAGACAAACAATGGAGAGGAAGCCTGGATTTGGGTGAAAGGGCAAACCAAGAATAACTAACAAAGGGGTAAAGGAGAGAATAGATCCTGTGTATCCTTGCTGCTGTCTCAACGAACTCCTCAACTTACAGCTCACCTGAAGTCATAAGAATCCAAGAGGATTCTCCATTGTTTCTTATTTGAATTGAGAAGTCATTCTAGGTTTTGAAGTTTGACCAGTGTCCAGGTGACCCTGTTCTCCTATGTAGTAGTACGATAGCTCAAATTTGGAATCCAGAAACATGGGGTTACCTTATCCATTTGGCTTGCTAGTTAATAATAGACAATGTATGTCTTCCTCTTATGGACTGAATTGTATCTGCCTAAAATTCCTTTGTTGAAGACCTAAACCCTAAAGTGACTATATTTGGAGACAAGGCCTTTAAGGAGGTAATTGACATTAAGCGAGGTCATAAGGAAGAGGCCCTAATCCAGAGGAAAGGCCATATGAGGGCACAGCAAGAAGACAGCCATTTGCAAGTCAGGAAGGAACACTCAGCAGAAACCAGCATCTCTGGGTTTTTGATTTTGGACTTCCCACTCTATAGACGAACATGTGTCCTTCTTGTGAGAGGCATCCATGGTCTCTGCACAGGGATCTTTCTTGTTTTACAGTAAAATACAGAAGAATATTGAAACATTTTAAACTAATGTTTAAGTTTAAAGAGCTGAGATGGGTCAAAATCCTGGTTTCCTTTCAGATGAATTATCTTAGAACCTAAAGCCCAAACCCAGGTGAGTGACCTATCACATTTTTGGGATTTACAGATCTGAGCGATGGTCTAGGAGACAGAACAAGGAGAGTGACACAGCCTTCCCTGATTGGCTGCCTCTCACCTAGTGTGCAGTGTGGGCGGGAAGAGGGGACGTCCTTCGGCGCCCTGACCTGTGAATGCCTCCACAGCTGTGTTTCCTGAGCATCTGTGTGGAACGAAGGGTTGATGGGGAGTTGAATTAAACTTTCTGCAGCAAAGACTGAGCCAGAGAGGGGCAAAGCCTGTCTTAGTTGTTGAAACTTGGTCAGGACAGTAAAGACCATATTCTGTATCCCTCATTTGGGTCATGAAATTTTGCATGAAAACTATAAGATTACTAGGGCTTTTCAATAGTTAAATAGTTAAAATGACTTGGTAGAGATTAATCCCATTACAGTTTTCCTGGAAATGTTTCCTTTGAGAGGTTTGGAGAATGGAGAAGAAAGGAGCCATTCTGGCTGAGCACAGGCACCTTTAGGGATCAAAGCTCTGGTTCTCTTTAACACTGATATCCACCCTATTTTACCTGCAGAGCAATTCCCAGCCTCAGGTTCCTAGGAATTACCTGAGCTGGGTTCATTTTCCTGAGGAAAAGCTAAATAAACTCAGCACTGCTTAGGGAGAGAATGTAACTCTTCCTTCCAGGGCTGCCTACAGCCAAGCTCCACCTGTGCTCCTCTGGGTTTGTGTTCAGCCCCTCCTGCAGTACCCCTCACTGTGTCACTCAGAACACAGTAGTACACAGCCGAGTCTGACATTTGGAGTGAGGATTTCTGCAGGTGGAAGGAGCTGTCATTCTTAACAAGCTGGGCCTGAAAACCTTGAGACTCTGTTCTCTGGTTTTCTCTTGTGCTCTTCAGGAGGAGCTGGAAAGGTTTATTGAGATACTGGACATACCAGAACAGGTAAGGAGTTGAATAATAGGTCTGGTAATTGCAGTTCAGGATCATAGGTGCCCCCTCGAGAAGGGTAACAGGGCCTTCTGTCTGGGTCACTGAGTCTCCTCCATTGGTGTCTCCTAAAAAATAATTGCGTCGTTTTATTTAAAAAGTACATTAAGAGAGTTTTCAGCCAGAGAAGAAAAGTAAAAGTTATCTAAGATTATAGGAAAATAAAAAATCATTACCATTTACGATAAAATGTCACTTACCGAATAGTAGGAAGATCACAAGAACTGAGTAGGTGGCAGAAAACATGTCGGCAGAAGAAAATGATCCTTGCTCCCTGGAACACCCCAAATGCAATAGGGCTAGTCCCCAGCGAGCTCTTATAGAAACTTCTCACTCACAAATTAAGAGTCCTTTTCTGCACAGCAAGTCTGTCTTGTTGTTCCAAAGGTAACGCGAATCAAATCACCACCTGGGTACGAAAGTAAATCACATCTGAAGGAAGCAGCGCCATCTGGTGGTTGTCCTTCAGATTGTACCAGAGCTCTGTCTGGGACCTTATCCCTTCTCAATAACAGCTTGAGGGGTAGATACAGGAGAATGGTCTAGAAAATTAAGTAGAAAGCACTAAACAGTCCCTCTACAGGTTAACTAAAACTATTAGGTTCACTAAAAGTTCAAAAATAGTTAAGTATTACTTCCATCATGTTCTGCATGGTACAAAAATCTGTAGCTTCCCAAACAAACCCGGCACAACTTTTAAGTGACACAGTCTGAGGTCTAGTCTGAGGACATATTGCAAATGTCCCTATGGTTCCCATGGGTCAGAGAAGAAGCCCTCTGCCTACAAAGTGCTCCCTACTCTCCTCCAGTCATTTACCTGACTTAGTTCTATTCATCCCCCCGAGATTCAATCAACATGCCACAGAAGAAACATTATCTAATGCAGTCATCAACCTGTGGTTGAATGACAGGTGTTTTTTTTTTTTTTTTCCCCAATCCATCATGGACTCATACCTTTGTTAAATAGAGTTAAAATAAATTACTTGACTTCTGTTTCACTGGTAAAGGCAGAGTGCTTTGGAATTATCCTTCCAACTAGAAGACTAGACAAAATAAATGAAATGATTTTTGGACATAGGACTATAGATAGTACGGAGGTAAAGAAAACAGATGAGATGAGCCCTAACATTGCCCCAACTTGCTCCCTGGAGGCAGTTTCTGGGCATCGGTGCAGGAAACACTTGCCAAAAATTCCCCAGCTGTTTCACTGTGTTGATGAGACAGAATAAGGAGTTTGGGAATCCAGAGCCCTCAGAATTTGTGTACCAGTGTACCAGAGAGGAGAGAGTTGCACAGTGAGAACTATCTATGATGTGTAAAGCTCTGCAACAGATAAAAACACATAAACCCAAATAAGACATGGTTCCTATCTCAAATTGCTTCCAGTTGAGTGAGGAGCGGATCGTTACAATGGATCCTATCCCTAACCCTGCCTGTATTCCCACTAGTCCAGGCCCAGGCATGTGAAATGAGGGGTCAGACTGGAAATAGACAGCTGATGCACTTATAGCTAGGTGAATAAAGCTGTTTGGATATCTTCTCTCCAGTGTTTAGATTTATTTTTGCCCTTTCATCTGCCTCTCCCTTTCTTAGGCCTGTGTATCAAGATATTTAACCTCCAGTGCTCAGGCGTCTAACACCAGGGTATAGAGGTCCAGGACGTTAGAGGAGAAGGTGGCATTTACCTTCAGGTTTGGGTGTCCAGACACAAGCCTAGTGCTTTCTTTCTCCCTTCTCCTCATTTTATCGCATGAGCTCTCTGACAAGCTTCCAGAAAGATTCAGTATCATCTGGCCTTTGAAATAAATACAATTAACTTTCATATTAATATACCTCAATTATATATTTTATAAAACTGAATCTCAAAATCAAAAAGTTCTCCATTTTGCCTGAAGCTTGAATTATTTGAGGAGTGCGTTTTGGAGGTGGATCAATTTAAAACTCATTTAATTGTGATTAAACTGTGGTTCTTGAAGCCCATTGCCACTATCTCTGCTGTCATCCTTTGAATCTTGTTTCAATTTAGAGCTTAGGGTATGGAGGTAAAATTAAGGCTGCCCTGATCTCAGAAGGGCTCTTTCTTCCTTCCTATTCCCCACACCTAGATATTTTGGAGATGCTGTGATTCTTCTAACAATTCAGGTTTTTCTACAAAAGTCCCATAGTGCAGAAGTAGTATGCCTTTGTCAGTCCTTGAGCTGAATGGGGCAATGTTGAAATAAAACGACTCAACACTACAGAGTCCCCTAAGTGCTTTGTCTGGTGCTGTGAGGGATATAAAAGTGTAAGCACATTTCAAAAACTGTATAACCTTTTTAGAGCGATAAGATATAAACTTATCGACAGACAATTCAGTAGAGAGAGCTCAGATGAGAATGAGTTCTACCCTTGAAACTGGGATCACTGGTTTAAGTCACTTCACCTCTTTGAACCTTAGTTTTTTTAAAATCTCTAAAGTGAGATTAATTCTCTGTACTTTGTCTTGCTCATAACATTATTATGAGGAGCTAATGAGTTAATGTGTATGAAAGTGCATTGTAAAATTAGGAGGTGCAACTGAAATATTAAAATATATATATATTAGGTAATTTATGTAGTCAAAGGAATTAAAGTGGCCCTGCCTGCTACCTGAGAATTGCACTTTGATATTAATCATCAGTCATCTGCCCTTCCTCTCTCAGGACCTGGGTCTTGTCCTTGTGGGCCAGCTGCAAGTGGGAGTATTTACCAGAAGGCATCTAGATCTCCCTGTGTGGGGTGACTTTGCAAACAGTGTCAAGATGTCCCTGCCTTTTCAATAAAGTGAGCTTTGATTCTCTTCTTGAAAAATATGTCAAGAAACAGCTTGGTATTTTAAAAAGAGTACAGAATTGAAAATCTGAAGTTGGCCCTAGAACCAAGTTGGCCTTTTATATTAATAATGGTCATCATGAATTGAGTCCCTGCCATGCCAAGATGCCATGTTATGTATCTGTGCTAGATTTATGTATATGTATGTGTGTATATTTAATTCTTTAATAATTTTATATATAATATATATTTATATTTTTATTTCTTTACTCAACTCCATGAGGTAGGTTCTAATATTACCATTTTACACAGGAAGAAACTGAAGCACAGATAGGTTAAAGAATACATCAAAAGTCAGGATTTGAATTTAGAAAATTTTAAATGTTTAGTTTTATTAAGGAAAATTTCAAATGTATACAAAGGATACAGTATGAAACATTAAATCTTCATGTACTCATCACTCAGTTTCATCAATTATCAATTTTTGGTCAATCTGGTATCATTTATACCCCCATTTACATTTCCTCATCCATAGTTTTTAAAAATCCCAGGTATCATAGTCTTCAATTATTTTAGTTCCTATCTCTAAATTTTGATTTTTAAAAACACAGCCACAATGCCATCCTCACACTTAAAATTAATACTTTAACGCAATCGAGTCTCCAACACGTGTTCAAATGCCAATTATTTTAGTTCGTTTGATTCAGAATCCACTTAAAGGCCTCACATCGTGATTGCTTGCTATGTTTTTTAAGCCTCTTTTAGTCCATAGGTCCCCTCATCCCATTTCACTCCTTGTAGTTTATTGTTGAAAAAAACCAGGTTTGTCCTATGTAATTTTTCATACTGTGGATTTTGTTTATTGTATACTTTTGATGAGCTTAATACTGTCCTCTATCCTTTGTGCTTCCTGTAAATTGGTGATCGTTTCAAAAGGGCAGTATCTTTTTAAATCTAGTAAACAACAAACAAAGATGGTTTTCACTTATTTAGGAAGCCAGTTTGATGGAGTTACTATTTCACGTCCCAGCAGATCTTGTTTCTCTCTGTTTAGAAATGCTGATGAGGACTGGAGAGAACAGAGTAATGACAAACGCAGGGGATTCCACCCCACCTCAGAGGGTAGTGCTGCCCACTCCCAAGGACATCTAACACTGATGGACAATTTTACTCTTTTTCAAAGAAAAGGAAACTTTTGTTATGAAATCAAATGTAAGGGTTTTTGAAGAAGACGTGGAGGGTGGGCACCCAGCTGTTGAACCCGCACCCCACTGTGTGGAAGAAGATGGGAGCGAGGGCAAGCACAGCAGCACATGGATATAATGGACGGGTTGCACTAGGCGCCAGGTAAAAGGCAAACTGCTCCACATAGCAGACTGAAGCAGGATGAGGGGTCAGGTTACATGGATTACATGACATATATGCCTAATATTTACTTTCATTCCCTCTGTTAAAAGCAATACAGTGAGTCAGCTGTAGAAAAGGAAACCGGATAGAGCACTGAGCAAGCAGTAGATTCTCATTCATTCATTCATTCATTCATTTAAAAAATTTAAATTTGCATTACTTTGCTTCCTTTGATTTAGGACAAACTCTAAACCAAGAGCACTGGAACCATTGTGCAGTAGACATATTGTGTGCAGAATCGAATCAGAGGCTCAGAGGTGTGGGGTATGTGGGTGACCAATTTCAGGGAACACCTAAAAGGGGAGAAGCATTCTGAAGAAGTAGCGGGGGCTGGAGCCTGAAGGCTGTATCTTACAGACTTATTCTCAGGGGCTATTTTAGGGGCTATTCACAGGGCCCCAGATATCCTGCAGGTTGTGAAGGCTTCATATCCCCAACCCCCTATCCAGAGGTTCCCTATATTATAGCTTCTGTGTTGGCCTGTCCATATTTAATGAGCTTGCAGCCCGACTTGGATGAGACTTAAAAACTCAGAGACAAAGCCTCAATCTTTGGATGACCTTTCAGGACTCGCACTCTATTTGGGAGAAACCCTCATTTTTCATCCCTCTGATCCTGAAACCCAGTGCTGGTTAAGACTTGCACCTTTTTTTTAAACGTCTGGACATCCCCACTCACTTTCATTCTGTTCTTGGCACCTGTGAGCTTTGTCATTTGTAACCCTGCTCTAGATCAAACTCTCTGATATCAAAGGACCTCACCCAGTTTCAGTGTTCATAGTTTCTCAAGTGCCAAGTGAATTGTCTTCATTTTACAAGGGACATTGGACGTCTCTGTGACTAGAAAGTAGGTCTCTCCACCTGCCTTAGAACTTCACAGGAGGACCTGTGTCCTCTGGAGATCCAGCCAGTTAGTCAAAGTTCAGTGTGAACTTATGCTCACCAAAAGGGCATTGTCTACATGTCTTGATTCTGCAAAACTGAGGAAAGTATGTCTAATGCCTTGTAAAAGAAACTATAAAATCAAATTCAAATAAAAACTTCTTACATTATGAGTCTGTACCTATTCTCTCCTCCCTCCTCTTTTCTCCTCTTCTTCTCCCTCTCCCTCTCCTACCCAGCTACATAGAACAGCAGCTCCTGGGGTGAAAGTAAGTGACTTCCCAAGTCGCTCTCCTCTCTGCCTGCTCCCTCTGACTTCCTGTTATCACCGAGACATTATCATGCACCATGTGGAGTACCATGGCAATTTCTATAACAACCAATGGTCATTTCCTAAATAAAGGGATAGCTAGTAAGTGTTAGAAACTCAAAAGGGACAGTGGACTAAGGGCTCCTGCGAAGCTAGTAAAATTTTGGAAAGGGCTGTTCAACAGCAACTTTCTGATTAAACCTCCATGTGTTATAGATAAGGAAACAGATTCTGAGAAGTTCACAACTTGCTTAAATGTCACATAGGTATTTGTGTAATAAGCTCTAAAACTTCAGTGCAATGTTCTTTCTGCCAACTATACTATACTGCATACCACAGGAAAATGATACCTCTGATAAAGGCAGAAACTGTGTCTGTTTTGCTAACTAATGTTTCCCCAATGCTTGTCATAAAACTAAGTATCTTTTGAACTAATGAATAAACTATATTTGAATTATTCAAAGTGGGGCACATGTTGTAATAAATGAAATTACGGGGGAAAACAGCCTTAGTTCAACGAGATGCTATAATTCAGATTTGTTTGTCTTGTGGATTAGCTTATATATTTTAATGAATAATTTAAAATTTTACTTTTAAGTTCAGTTCATATTGTTAATGGCAAATTTGCACAGATTTTTAAATCAAAAGAGACTATGTTAAAGTCATTACATATTCAAACAGAACTTTTGACCTCTATCCAGATAATCTCATTTTTATAGAGAATTTTTTATAGAGATCTTCCAATCTTTATAGAGAAGCTAGGAATCCGGTTTTTAATGGGATGTCTGATTTTTAAATGTTGACAACTAACTGAGAGGTTTTAAACACTAGTGTGGAACAGAAAGTAAAACCCCTTGCTTCTGAGAACCTATTGAAACATCTGTAAAAAAAAAAAAAAATACACACACACACACACACACACACACACAGGAAACATACATAGAGACAGGAAGTAGACACTGGACAATACCAGATGGTTCCTGGTTGCCATGCAGCTGCCGCCTGGCCCTGGCTGCTGGAGGAGGGGCGAGGAGGGGGGGAGGTGGAGAGAAAGCAAGAGACTCATGAGGTTAAGACAAATTCCCACTTTAAACATCTGCCTCTAAATGAAAAGCATTTAGGTGCTCTCTAAAAATTATGACCATGTCACAAAAAGAAGAGTCAAAGAAAGGTACTTTGGGGAACATTTCAAATCTATTCTACTGTGCAAGAGGTCATTAATATGATTATGGAGAGAAATCTAAATTAAATAATTTATTTTACCTCATTGAATAATGATACTATTTCCTTTTAGAAAAATCAGTGAATAAAATCATTTTTATTACAAGTACATTAAAGTATTTGATATGAACGCATAAATGTATGAATGATTCTGAAGATTTAAATAAATTAACAACACATTGGTAGGGTCACCTATCTGGTCTAAAGATAATTAGATCAATCTTCCACTTCAATAAAACCAACACAAGATTAAAAGTTTTGCTTGTCTTTTTGTTTTATAATTTTTAAGATGCTTTATATTCTATCTTAATGTATTCTTAAGAATAGGAGATAGATATGCTTTTAATGGATGAACTATCTAGACATTCTATATGAATTGAACTAAGTTTCTTTACCAAAACCCCACCTGTGCTGACACAGCCCCTGCTTCACCCTGTCTGTGATAATCTCTCCCCAGAGGCCTTATCTCATATTAACAATTTTGTGGAGCTCCCTCGGGCACCCACATCACTGTGGCTTCTCTCAAAGCACAGAAATACACTGCTGAGTCTCCAACTTGCGAGGATGTGATGGTGAGGTCGATGGAACTGGCTGATTTCTGGAAGTTCAGAGAATATTGACCCTCTGTTGTACTTTGTTCATTATAAGACTCTTGGTGAATAAGGTAAGTCATTTCCCCACTTGGCAGTTGTTTGTACTAGAATAAGTAATAGATGTAACTGCTAGTCTCATATACACAGTCCAAGGTTGCAGCCTCGTCCTCCATCACAGCAATTGCAGACTGGGCCTGAGTTACCTTCTGGGTCATGCTCGATCCTGCAGGAAAGAGAAAAAACATAGACTGACCCCTTATTTGTCACCATGAGGGTATAAGGGAGGAAGTGGCTTAGGGCCCAGCACTCTGGTTCCATTGCCCATTATCCTCCCTTTTTAACCTCATCGAACAATAATTATCTGCTTCTCCCCACAGCCTTAGGGACTGAGAGGAGCTTAAGTCCTATGTTTGTGGCCATCCTTACCAAGACAAATAGAGGCTATGACTGTTCTCAGCACATTGGCGATCAGCATAGTGGGAGCTCTTCCCTTGAGTGAAATGTCCTCTGTTCTGTCTCAAATCCAGGTCTTAATTCTATACCCTGTGCTTAAGAGGAAAAGGCAAGGTACTGGGCTATATGATGCTCTGCCCTCACACAGGAAATAGAGTTAGCAGATATAGAACAAGTGTATCATGTCACATGCTTCCTGTGTAGGTAGAAAATGCTAGACTCCCGAGCATCTATTTTTTCTAGTGATATATTGCCCGCAATAATAAACACACTCTGGTGGGGAAACCTTTCTAGAATTGCACAGATTTGGGCCAATTCATGACTTTCTTGGAAACAACAAAATCCCATTAAATACTATGCAGGAGGGATATAAACTGGAATACTGTCCAGAGGAAACATTTGAGGATATGCGAAAGAATTGTACACAATTGCATTACCTCCATTGGACATGAAATGTGGTAGGAATAGTATTTTGTTTGCTATTGGCTTGATGCATTGTCCTGTCAAAAAGCCACGGCCATCACAGTAGTTAAAAACCAATTTGATTTTCTGTTTACTACCTATGCCAGTTTAATGTATCTCTATACAGAGAACGAATTTCTTGGGAACAGTTATATAAGCTTTTGTCCTCACACAGAATCTTTGCGTTTCTTATCATCTCCCAATCTTCTGAAAAACTGGAAAGTACAAATGGAATATTAAAACTGAAATAAATTACTGTATCAGACATTCCTAAATCCAATGGGCTAACACATTTTTTCCCTTACCTCTTATGGGCCTGCATTCTTCCCCTCGCAAAGTTACATGTTGTATTGCTAAGAACGGGTCACTGATAGGCTCATCTAACTCAGAATGTCCCCATCTATACATTTTTAATCTTTCACACTCTCAACAGGAAAAATATTCCCATGATACCCAGTCCTTTTACCAAAATCCATAGGTTGCTTTTCTTTAATCAGCATTTGCATGACCTAAAACATTTGACTGGGTTCTCTGAAAAGAAATTCAGAGAGATTGCCATTGTGCATTGCGACCTGTAACATGACTTTATTAGGTACTATTTACTACCAGTTCAGTAGACTAAAGTACAAGAAATTGATCCTTGGCTGCATGTTTCCCAACTAGGATGACATCCTTAAATGACAAGAGTTGAAAAATTACATTAGAAATCTTTAAATGCAGTTCTACAGGCATCGTCAGAAGCAGACAGCTCACTAAACGTGAGTACTCACTCAAGATCCTTGAAACAAGCATATAATTACATAAAGTAGGCATCTTTACCCAATACCCTTAGAAGAGAGTTCTGCTAGATGATCAGAACCTCTGATTGTCATACTCTCCTTTGCGTTCTTCCACTTTTCATACCTTTACAAGTATATCCACTTTGGTACTAGAATGTTTGATATTTCTGATTTAACTGACTTTGTTCTCTTACTAATAAAATAACTTGCTTAGGTACAGTCTTTACTTAAGATAATTCCCATGCTAATGCTATAGTTACCTCCTACAAAGCCATTGTTATGCAGCAAAGTAAAGACTTGTGGGATGTCATTCAATGCCAAGTTCTGGAGAAGCCAAAAAATAACAATAACTCCTTTGGTACTGCTAGAGTGAATTGATAGAAATTCTTCATCAATAGAAATTCAAACACTTGAAATGATGAACTAGGCTAATAAAATTTACTTAACAGTTCAAAATGCCAAGCGTAGAAAAAACGGAGAGATTTTGGCAGGGATGAAAATCATGCATGTGTCCAGAGGCAAGTGCTTCCTCCCACCAAGGATCAAATATCCTGAAAGGTTATGTGTTGTATGGTTCCATCAATGTGACACTCTTAAAAAGATAAAAATATAGAAGAGACAATGTTTGTAAGAACTTATGAATGGATGAGTGTGTGATTACAACAGGAAAGCAAAAAAGAATTTTGGGGAGCAATGGAGCTGTTCTGTATCATGATCATGGGACAGTTACACATCTATACAATGTATTCAAATTCAAAATTTAAAATTCAAATTCAAAATTGTACATCAAAAAAAAATAGGCAATTTTTCGACATGATTATTTAAAAATACAAATTAAGATCACTGAGATCAAAATAGCAAGACAGGAATTTTCTACCGTCTTTAGCCCCCTACCCAAATTACCAATATTTACAATCATACACTAAATAAAGTGTCCAGGAGTCCAATAGAGAAGTTACTCTGTGGGAGAAGCACACTGTCGGAGCAAAAATATCTGAGCTTGGAAGCATGAAAAGGATAAGGGGAACAATCTCACTCTACCCTAGTCACGCCTCCCTCCATGCAGCACAGCTCAGTGCCAAGAGAAATCTTCCAAGCCTTGATTTTTTCCACAGGGAAAAATGAGAACATGTGAATGAGCGCCTACCTCCTCAGGACATTGGGGGGTGCTGCCAAAGAGACCTACCTCTTTCTTGCCCCATCCACAATACTGAGCTGTGCTGTCCAACGTGGAAGTAGGAAACACCTCTGAGAACAGCTGCCAGGGCTCTCAGTGGGCATTAAAGGGACAAGAATCCTACTAACCACAGAACAGTGTTCATCAGAAACCTGCCCACGAGCTGTTAAGACATTCTCTTGCAGATTCTCACAACCGGCTATAGGCACCCTAAAGGTTTAGCACCTCACCCACACACCATCCCACTCAGTGGCCAGCTTCCAGTGCACACAGGAGGGCAATGAGAGTGAACAGTCGCAACAGGCTAGTGAGCATGCGCAGAAAGTCCTTCCTCCCCTTTCCCCCCCTCCCACCCCCGCCCCCTGCAGGACTGAGAGAAACCACAGCAATTTGAGCCATCAGCACTGTGGCATGGAAAGCAAGCAAAAAGGAGGCTGTCAACACCTGGTCTGGCTTTGCAGGATCAAGAGAGGGCCCTACGTTTGTCGTAAATTTTCCAGAGGCAGTAGGAAACCAATGCACAAATCTTGGTGAAGGTTTCAGTCTTGACGGCGTCTAAGTAAGTACTAACTGCACATTCTGCACACACTGAACACTTTGCCTAGAGCATTTCTTCTTCTCCAATTCGATAATTCTCACCAAAATGTGATAAAGCAGTTAAGTCCATAGTCACTGTGACCTCTTTGTCTTCCAGTTTGGTTCAAGGAGAATAAATCAATAAAATAGAAGCCATGCATCCCTCTCCCTCCGCCAGTCTTGGAGGAAACAGATCCATCAAGAGTCACTTTTCCTTCACGGGTCAGGAACTGTAGGTGCAGTGAGGAACGTAATAAAAGCCATTGAGGTGCTGGGCTACAATACTGGCCTTTCTTAGTCAGATCTTATAAACCTAATTTAATCTAATGGCTTCCTGATGAGAACAAACCAGTTAGCTAATAACCGACAACCATAATTCTGCCAAGATGGATCATCTCACCATTCCAACCACCAATTATATCCAACCTCAGAAAGAATATCAGCGACCTTGAAAATAGCCTACTCTTCACCAGGGGTGGGAGAATTAGAGAATTAACTATTAATGCAACATTTCCTTCATTTCATTGATATATCTATAACACTAAAAGAGATAACTTTAAAAAGAGTTATCTCTTTTAGTGTTATAGATATATTAAAGAACATTACTGGTAGTTATGTTCAATTCAGTCAAATGATGAAAATGAGGCAGGGAGATCTGTAACAAGCTATCTCTAAATTCACCATTAGTCCAATGCCTTTGCGCAATCTACTAATAATAGTAAAGTGGCTAAAATATATATATAAAAATTGTCCCATATACCCAAGAAAGTAGGATTTCATGGTTCATCAGGGTAACAAAAAATAACAAGTCTAGAAATAAATTAAATTATCTTAAAACAACAGAGCTTTATTGAGGGCAACAAAAAAATCACATAAATGAAAAGAAATAGTATTTTCTTAACCAAAGAATCTAATATATACCATAGAGTTTTGTTGTGCAAAAATCAATTTATAAATTTAATTATATCACAAAGCTTAAGTTAAAAATGTGGATAAATAGCAGAAATCACATCACCTACTGATTGATTATAAGCTACATGAAAAAGTTCGTGCTGGGTATTGCAGCCATAGTAGTGAATAACCCACAACTCTCTCTTCTAAATTCTATGAGAGAGTAAATGTGAACAGATACATATAGAATTTGGTAGAAGAGAATAGATTTGTTAGTCTAATCCAAAGCTTCCATTCTCGAATAATTTCGTATCCTAATTTCTCAAATGTACAAATGATATATGCCATCACTGGGCTCTAAAGGAAAACGTAGGTCACATTTTCTTAAAAAGGGAGTGGTCAGAGTACATAGAAAGGACTCACATTTTACCACAGATATAAAATAAAATTATTATAAAACTGTAATTTATTATAATCTCTCACAGAGCTATTGATAAGCAGATGTTTGGGGAATACTGAATTCAAGATATACTATTAATTAAGAAATAGATATTGGTGGTTGCAAAATAGTCACAATGACGTAAATTACAGCAAAGGGAAGACACTCAGTAATATTGTAATAACTATGTATGGTGTCATGTGGGTATTAGACAAATTAGTGGTACACCTAAAACTAATATGATATTAACTGCAAACTGTAGTTGAAATATAAAATATAAAATAAAAAATCATGTTAAATTTAAAAATGAAGCAAATTAAAATAAAAATTGATGGTAGGAGTAATGCAGATTTTACCAATATTATCTGATTACAGAATTATTGAATTCATATTTTTGGTATTGTACATATTCTCCACGTTATGCATATAATGTTGTATTGTATAACCAGCCTAATGATAGGTGCTGTTTTCAAAACACAATGCTTAATCAACAGGAAAAATTGATCACTCATAATTACATCATCAATAGCTGTACTTTAAGGATCAGGAACTTGCTTTTGAAGCTTGCTGCTTAAAAATAGATTGTTTAAAACACCCTGTTCTCTGTGAGTTACACTTGCTTCCACCTTTCATGGAACATGTTGTGAGAAATGCCTGCAGTCCTGGCGGGATGCCTGGTGCTTGGAGCAACATGGTCATCAGAAGCAGATGTGGACTTGCACACAAGGACACATTGCAGGGAGGGTGCACATGCCTGATCTATTCTGGGACTTCATGCTCTAGGGACAAGGATAAGAAAAAGAGAAGAAGTAGCTGATAACACGGTGGTAGGGACTAGAGAAAGAGGTGATAGCTGAGAACACAGAGGTGGCTTTGAGGCTGAATCTGGGAATTAGCTGTAGCTTATATCCAGCTTGTATCCTCTGACCTTAGAGTAACTATTATTTAATCACGAAGCCAGCATTATTGTGAAACTTAATAAAAAGCCATAGAGACAGGGGTGGGGGATACTAGCATTGCCATTCCTTGCCATTCCTCCTCTCCCTTATCCATGTTAGTAAAAGCATTTCCAGACTCTGACTCTTCTTCCTAACTGTCTCCGCAACAGAACATGATTAGGAAAATAACACTGTTTGTGATCATTTAGAACTAGAATACCTTTTTTATTTCAACCAAGAGTAGACATTTATAGACCAGTTAAATGTTGTATGGCATTCTAAGAACTTGACATAATTTTCTCAACTATGTTGGAGTAAGTACTTTTTTACCCATTTTACATAAGGAGGCTGAGGCACAAAAAACTTGCCCAACGTTACAGGGGCACAAAGATTCAAGATTAGGGAGTCTGGTTCCGTAATCAGGTCTCAATAATTAATGTTAAATTGCGTCATATTCATGGGAACAGATTAAAATCCCTTTGTATTGTGTGAGCACATTCAAGTTATTCTGTTGCTCCCTGGATATTTTCAGTTGGATGTGGCAAACATCTTAAATTCAACATAGTCAAAAGGCAGTTGATCACATCCCATCCAGGCTGCCTTCAGTTTTCTGGGATAGCCATAGCTATAGTATTCATGTGTTTGAAATGACACCCTAACTTCTTGTAAAAAAAATGTTAAAAGACCATCCCTAATAAGGATTGCGATATTGATACTAAGGAGATACTATGGGACAGAGAGAAAACAAATGTGAAGTCATCCTTAAAGCCTCAATTTCAAAATAAAACATTACTGACTTCCTTCAAGAATCCATTACACAAAAGTCACCAACAGAATGTTCTACTCTTTCTGGGTCATCTTGAATCTAACCTATTTATTACATGTTTTTAACAAACAACGTATTTGATTCTATTTGCAAACAAACACGATCTGACAAATGCTGTGCTTGAAGTTCTGTCCCTTCGAAGAAGGGGGCGCTGCTCCACTCGCAGGTTTGCGCACAGCTTGCAGGTGCCTGGGAAGCACTGTGGACTCGCTGCACAGAAGTAGACAGCTGAGTCTCCAGGCTGGGTGGCTTCGATGCGCAGGGAGAGCTGTTTCTCCGCCTTCTTCAGTGTAACAGTGACTCTTCCATCTTTTTTTTCGTCCTTATTTGAACGAATATCTATAATGAACTGAGGACCTTTTCCAGCTTCTTGCTTATACCAAGGAAAGTATCCTGAGGCACTATCTGAATAAGTACAGGTGATAACAGAGCTGTCTCCCTCCTGGACGCTCAGGATGGAAGGATGTTGATCCACTTTTTCTCCTCGGATGACCCCTATGCAGAAAGAAAAGTCAGAAAAAGGAGAAGTGTTACTAGATCATTATGCTTCAGAATTTTCCTGTTCTACAGTAACTAGAGGAAACCCGAATAAAGCCAGTCTGGACTTCTAAATAATACCGCTAATACACTCTGATTCTCATAAACCCTCAACTCACAGTCCATCTGCAGCCACAAGGACATGAATAAAACTATAAAGGTTGTCTTCAGCATTCTTCCCATTTAGGATCCACTATGGACCTGTAATCTAGAGACAGAGGAGATTCTTCTATCATCAAAATATCCCTTCTTTTCTCTAACAAACATAAGAGTTTCTTACATGCACTACTCAGCCAATAGGAGAAGGGCTATGCTCCTCTATAGGCTATTCATTTAGAATCCACCAAAATGAACCTTCCACATATTCAGCTTCAGCAGAGGAGCACTACCACCTTGTGGTCACATCTAAAACTACTGAAATTGCTGGTTCAATGTTCTCTGACCCTGTGCCTATAGGGACACAGAGGCATTATGGCAGCAATAAGTCAAACAAAGTAAGCTTTAGATCAGAGATCAAATCAAGAAAGAATGTAGAGAACAAGATTTCAGTCTCTGACCTCTACTGACTCATTGTCTAAATGTTGGAATGAAACAGATGCTGTAGGCACTTTACCACGATGGCCGGGGTTCACATGTTTCTGTCAGAAAAGTGCCATTATTCACTTTTTAATTTATTTTTTTAAATTATTTTTTAAAGTGGCATTGGTTAATGAAATCCAATAAGTTTCAAATGTACACTTTAACAATAAGGCATATATATGTATTTACACTATGTGTTCACCTCCCGTAGTTAGATTTCTTTCTGTCGCCATATATTTGACCCCCTTTATCCCGTCTATCTCCCCCCATCTCACCCCGTACAATCTGGTAACCACTAGTCTATAGTCGATGTCCATGAATCTCTGTTTGTCTGTCCTGTTCATTTGTTGCTTTTAGGTTTATATCCCACGTATAAGTGATAGCATGTGATTAGCAACCTTTTCTGTCTGGCTTATTTTACTTAGTATGATTATTTTTAGGTTTATCCATGTTGTTGTAAATGGTAGTATTTCATCTCTTCTTATGGTGAGGAATATTCCATTGTATATATGTACCACAGCTTCTTTAGCTAAACACCTAGCCTAGGATACTTTAGTTGCTTTCATGTCCTGGCCACTGGGAATAATGCCGCTCTGACCTTGGTGATTATTCACTCTTTTAAACAAAGAAAATATATAACCTCCTTTCTCAGCTAAATCCATTATGGAGAAAAACTGAGTGAAATGATATCAATGTGACTAATGTAAAAGGAACATGTAAGTCAAAGGTCAGAATAAACGAAGATCATTCGGTATTTCCAGTGCCTGTTGTCTCAGACTGTCCCTCTCAGCTGGTCTTGTTCTTCCCTTGACCTTCCTATTCCCAGAGAATTTGCAGTACTAAAAGTCAAAATGAAAATCTTCCCTCACTCAAGATGACTGTGATAAAAAGTAAAGGATTAAATCTCAGTGATAAGGGAACAGAGAATATCTTCCATGAGTTATTAATATTTCGACAATAGAAAACAATATGATTCATAGATTGGGTTGATTTACAATGAAAAATCTGACATGCTTTTAAAAATCCATTTCAGTGCTCTGTGTCTTATGTTCTGCAAAGTATTGAAAGAGTACAGGTTCTGAGGCTGCAGATTCACAAAATATAACCATGTATGAGTTGATTCTTGAAGTGCTTTCATATTTTCATATCAAAACAAATGGCTTGTCCTAAAATGTAAGTACTGACACGTATCCTTACTGGAACATCTTCTAAAAGATAAGTCAACTCTCCTGCCATGGATTCCTGCTTCCCAGACTATTGCTGACTCAGATCCCATACTCCATCATTTTCCTCCTGAACTCTACTATAGTATTCTAATAAATCTTCTTTGATAAAGACCTTCAGGCCTGTGAGTTTTCAGAATTATTTTTCTCTGCCAAAAACTCTTTCTCATACACTTTAACTTCTTGGAATTTTTTGATAACCTCTCTGAGAATACATCTAGGGAAGTCTAAATATTGCCTGTGTCTGCTAAGTGAATAGTACAAATCAGAACTGACGTTAAAGAACTGATCATGAGAAACAGTCCTTGGGAATGCAAGATGGACCCCTTTGGAGAAATGGGAGCTCCTCCCCTAATTTGAACTCAGTGGTCCTTTGGATTTACAAAGAGTAAATCAATCTCTCTTCCACATCTTACGCCCTTATAGATTTAAAGACAGCAAAGCTGAAGAATATTACTCACTATATAAATATAAGTGTATATATAAAACGTGTGTGTGTGTGTGTGTGTGTGTATAATTTCCTGATATTGAGGATCTTCCATTCTCTCACCCATTCTTCATATGGTAAGATTTCTCAAATTCTTCTCTGGACAAATTTTCCTCCTTTGGAAGACAGATGCTTAGATCAATACATGCCCCTCTGAGTCATGGCATGCAGAACTGAAGAGAATGAAGTGAATGTGAGCATCTCGTGAAAACTAGTGTTTTATGTATTAACCATAGCACAGATACAGCCATGTCTTGGACAAAATTCCTGGCTCCATGATTATTTCCTAGAATATTGCTTTAGTTATCATCAAACCTTGGCCTGGATAACCTTTATTTATCATCTTCTCAGACTGCCAGCGGCATGATTCTTCTAATTCCAGTTATCATTTTTGCTGACAATGTGTGAGTTATGCTCATTATACTCATATCCTGCCTCAAGGAGTTTCTACCTACCTGGGATGTTGAATATGTTTGCTATCTTCAGAAAAGTCCTTAGTATATATCCATTGTTGAGATATTGAAGATGGCAGCATCATCTTTGGCTTACTCCTACAAAAGTCTGAGTGATGCTGGTAGTGGTTTATTGGTAGAATAAAGCGGCTCAGCCTGAGTCTCCTGTCCTTCCCAAGATAACAAACATTTACATGAATTAGAATTCTCCATTTGAGTCTTCAAAATAATCGACAATCTCACACCCAAACTGCAGAGATCTATACAGCTGGGTTAAACTAGACAGATTCTCTTTACTAAGCAATACAATCCTGCAAGAAGAAAGCAAAAGAAAGAATGTTAAAGAAAGGTGAGGAAATCCAATCTTCTTCTACTCCTAGCTTGTACACTACTGGCATGTTGAACTTACTTTGTCTTTGTAAAATAAGGTTGAACAAAAGGATTTCTTGGAGCTCTAAAATTATTTTTATTGAGGACTGGTCATGTGCAATGTAGAGTGGTGTGTGAATGGGAAGGAATTGTTTTCTATTATGGAACCCCAAGGTCATTTTCGTGTTCCCATGAAGTCTAGTGAGTCTGAGATAGCCCCTAACCATATCTAGTGCCTCTTCAGTGACAGAGACGGGGTACTCGGGGTGAGTTCTTATCTAGTTTTTTACTTTTCCTTTAAGATCACTATTGGATCGAGAGGACCCTAAGTTCAGAGTAAAATGAAATGAAATGGGATTTTGCCACTGAGTGTAAAGATCCTCACAGGTAATAATATAGAGGTGGCTCCATGACTGAGCCATGGGTGAAAAGTATGTTCTTCTGGAGACTTATTTCTTATATGTGTATATATAGTGTATCATATAAATCCTATAGGAAAAGGAGAAAGAAAATCTCCACAACTGGGAGAACCTGGAGGAGTTGGTGGAGCTTAATAAAATGCAAAGCAAGAAGGACTTCCTACAACAATCCAATTGCATTCTGCCTTCTGGCCATTCACCTTGCAAGGTTAGTTTGGGGGTATAAAATGCCCAGCCAAGGCTGGCCATGTTATTTTTGAAATCCAGTGCAAAATGGAAATAAGAACTCTTTTTCAGAGAAGCCGTGGGAAATGACATTAGGTAATGTTTCTAGTGGAACACATTTCTAAAATTCTTTAACTCTTACCAATGAGTTTCATTTCAGATGAGTTTAATTTTTTTTAAATCTATTTTTCAGTTATTTTATGGTAACAGGAAAAGAAAGAAGTACAGAGAGTTCCAATATACATCCCACCGCACACATGAACTTTCCCATGAGAGTGGTATATTTCCTATAATTGAAAAACATACATTAACACCTCATTATCACCCAAAGTCTAGAGTTTACATTAGGGTTTACTCTTGGTGTTGTACATTCTATGGGCTTACAGAAAAGTATAATGGTATGTGTCCATCATTACAGTAACCCAGAGACTGGTTTCACATCGCTAAAAATCCTCTTTGTTCTGCCTAGTCATCCCCCCTCTCCCCTCAACCCTTGGCTACCACTGTTGTTTTTTTTTTTTTTAGTCTCTCCACAGTTTTGCCTTTTTCAGAATATCATATAGTTGAAATCATACACTATGTAGACTTTTCAGATTGCCTTCTTTGATTTAGTAATGTGCTTTTGGTTTTCCCTGTCTTTTCATGGCTTGATAACTCATTTCTTTCTGATACTAAATAACATTTCATTGTTTAGATGCACCACCATTTATTTATTCTTCATCTACTAAGGACATCTTGGTTGCCATCAAGTTTTGACAATTATGAATAAACCTGCTATGGACACCACTGGACAAGTTTTGCACAGACATAACTTCTTAACTGCTTGGGGTAAACACCCAGAAATGCCATTAATGGATTGTATGGTAATAGCATGTTTACTTTTGTAAGAAACTGCCAAGCCACTTTACAAAAATGTTCATGTACACATTTTCATTTTGTGATAATCTATTGACAAAGTTTACTGCACCCCTTTGCTCCTTCTCAGAGTCCCAGATAGTGAAAATTATGCACAGGCACAGCAGGTGGCCCTGACAACTGCTGAACTCACTCTCCCTGCTGGGATCTTGAACCTGAGCCTACATGTGTTCCTGTCCTATATCCTGCCCATTTATCTACTCTGCCCACACATATTTCAACCGCTTATGGGATTTCTCTTAGAAAACAGAAGTAAAAACTCTTAAATCATTAAGAATTTCAAGAGAGTGATCACAGAGCATTAAACCAAAAGCAGGGTTCCTTCTGCAACTTCAAAGGTCACATGCCTGAGAAGCTGGCCCTGCTCTCAGCATTACCAAAGTCTGCCCATTTGTCTTCATCTTAATGTTCAAATTCCCAGACCTTCCTATCAATGCCCTACATTAATACAACTTTAAGCTTCAGCTTTGGTTGCCAGAAATCTTTGTCTCTGGCTACACCAAAAAAGGGGTTTTTTTTGTTTTTTGTTTTTTGTTTTTTTAAGAATAGTTCTGGAAGGTTTCTGCTTCCTTCCTCAAACTGTGAAGAATATTATGTACTCATGAGTAATAGTCACTCAAAATGCAAGGAAAAGACATGGATTTTAATGGAACAGAATGAAATTTCCCTGAGCTCTTCAATACAAGTTGTTCTTTATAAATGACCTAAATAGTACCTTCATACACTGCAGGTGGGAGTGTAAATTGGTTCAGCTTCAATGAAAAACATTATGAAGCCCCCCACCCAAATAAGGATAGTCCTCCCATATAACCCAGCAATTGATAATACTAATTGGCAAGAAGTATGTACAGCTATGTTCACAACGGCATTGCTTATAATAGCCAAGACATGGAAATAATATCAGTGTCCTTTGAGAAATGATTGGGTAAAGAAAAGGTGTTACATATATGCAATGGAATATTACTCAGCCAATAAAAATTATGAAATATTGCTATTTACAACAACATGGATGGATCTTGTCAGTATTATAGTGAGTAAAATAAGACAGATGGAAAAGAACAAAACCATCTTATTCCACTCATATGTGGGATAGAAAACACAGAGCAACAAATGAACAAACAAGACATAAGACTGATAGACACAGACAACAGTATAGTGGTTACCAGAGGGGAAGGGGGGTGGGGCAGGATTAAGAGGGTACAGGAGGTCTAATATATGAATGATACAGGAGACTAAATTGTAGGTCATGAGCATACATGCAATATACAGATGATGTATTTTACAATTGTACATCTGAAAACTTATATAATGTAATTAATCAATGTTACCCAGTAAGCTAAATTTAAAAGAAGAGACCTAAATGAATATTGAGGGTGGTGATGCACATATTAACATTATGCAAATTTATTGATAGTAATAGTTCAAATTAAATGATTCTAAAGAGTTTTTACATCAGGTAGCTCAGAGTATAAGGTCTCATGTCACCCAAGTTTCATTAATTCAGTAATAATTTGAGTTCAAGCAAGCAGCTTAGGCTCTGCAATCCTCATTTTATTCATGTGTAAAAAGCAGAGACTACTTAATTCCTAAGTTTTATCAATACTGAGATAGATAATAGATGTAGTAAATTAGATGAATGCCTGATCCTCAATAAAATTATTTTTGTTATATTTCTATTTCTAGGACTGAATAACTTTTCTATGAACATTTAAAAAATTACATGCACTTTCCTCTTTTTATGGAAAGTAGAACCATCTGCAGTTAGCTGAAAAACTGAGTCATCTCTTTCTATATGTTGACCATCACAGATTTTTCCAAGCCTATTCCAGCACAGGAATTCACATGGAATTTATGGGCTACCTGCAAGAGGATTTTTTTCAACAGGGCACTGGATATTGGCATCTTTATCAATTGTCTTAATGGTTTCGTATGAGAGCTTTTTACCTGTTGACAGATTTTGGGGTAGAAAAAGGGCAAAAAAAAAAATACAAGTGATATGACAGTCCTGAAGACTCTAATTTTAAGAAGGAAAACAGTGCTGAAATATAAATTTGAAAACCCAGATATGTGCAAAGGCGACTGTAGGGGCAACACACAAGCCCCATGGGAGTGGTGGGGCTGGAGGCCCAGCTGCAGTTTGGGTACAGGCTGCAGATCACCTAGGAGCACTGTGCCTCCACTGCACAGAGGTAGGTGGCTGAGTCCTTCAGTTGGGAGGCCGTGATATGCAGGGTACTGTACCGTTCCTTAGAATTCAATGTGCAGCTTAACCTTTTATTTTTCTTCATCCCTGAAGTCAGGAAAAACAGACTGGTGAGTCTGCCCCCAGGATCTTGTCGGAACCACTGCAGAATGTTCACAGTGGCAGAAAAACTGCACCTCAGAGTAGCGTTGGTCCCCTCCTGGAGACTCAGGAATGAAGGACTCTGCTCCACCTCCAGTCCTCTCACCCCTGCTTGGGAAAAGTAAAACAGACACAAATGATGTCACTGGGGACTAATGATGCAGTTCTAAAACTGAAATATCCCAAGGAGCACCCAAGCAGGACTGTCTAGGAGCTCCGAGCAGCTCTCTCTTCTCATCCTCCCACTGTCTCCTGTTAAACACTCCCCAGGCCCCCATGTGGGACAGAGCCGACTCACAGCAAACCTGGACCCACAGAAGCCCCAGCAGAGCTCCCCAGTGTCTCTCCATGACTCCTTGCCCAGTCACTGTGGTGCCTTTGCCCCTGCTCTGGAGGGAGTAGAGTCCTAGATCAGACAAATGTTGTCTTTCAAGTTGTTAGGTTCCACCAGACTCACTGAGCACCAGTCACATCTGAGCCTTGTCATTCAAGTAACAGGAAACTCCACCCACAGTGGCCCAGTCAGATGGCACAGTCATCTCTCCAAAATAGTGGTGTCAACAGTGCAGGAGTGTAAGGGGAAATATTTCCAATGCTCGAAGGAATAAGGCTGTTTTTTCAAAAACCCTCTATGTAAGCCGAGTTTGGGCAATATGTGTGAGGACAAGTAGTTGTTTCTAGAAGAATCAGTGTATCGAAGGCTATGTAACACTTTAAGAAGTGACCCCGTTTGCCAAATTGTGTGATATCATGGAGAATTTAAGATTCAGTTATATAAAATTCTAATAAAGGAAAACTATCTGACAACATGTATTGTGTATTGCAGAAGTAAATACATTTTCTTGAAATCTGGAGAGCTCTGGAAAGCAAGATACACTGCCACCATCTGCGTGGAAAATTATTCCATCAAACATTTTATTGGTAAACAATTAGGTATGTGTAAAATATCCACTCTTACTTAATTTCCACCTCTCTGTTCCAACTCATGGACACCCTGTTGACTCACACAGCTGATTCTGATGCGACCACACTTTGCCGCTCAAATTAAATATTGTCCTCTTACTTTCCTTGTATTTGCATTTATATGTTTTCCTTCATCTTCTCTTTATTTTAGTTCATTCTACCTTCAGGAAGATATATGAAAAGTTAGGATATGAGGTCTAGTGGATTACTTTCTAAGTCCGTAGGTTTGGGACATTTTAGTCATAGCAATTAAAAAGTTGAAAACAGCTTAAATAGATGTTCTCTGTTGAACTTCCAGATTCCCAATTAACGCTAATGTCCTATCCCAGATGCCTCTGCTGAGAACCATCCTCGCGAAAATTCATAGCATAAGGACTCTAGCTTTCTAAAGATCACATAGAGGGGCACCCGAAAACCTGACACAAACTTTACACCAACACTATTACCATTCCCTTCATCGTAGCTCTTTATAATTTGTCTCACAGCTCACTGGTCTTCTGTCTTAACTGTTAAACTCTTTAGACCATCAGAAAGTAATTTCTAATTAGTCCTACAGTGCCCTCTAGTGGGCAGAAACCATCAAGAAAGCCCACTCCACACAAACTAACTCAGCTGTCAGGCTACCCCAGTTTCATCACTCCATGTTTCCTGATGGTCAGAATACAAAGTAACTGCCTAGATTAAATGCAAACAAAACAAAACGAAACATATTTTACAGGACACACAAACTATAATTTAGGAGAAGACCATCACACAATGGCATGAGTGTTCCTTTCGGACCAAGTATTAGGTACCTGACCTAAGCAATGCTCTGCAGTAAGGGTGACACACTTTCCAGGCTTTTGTGAACCACAGAATACTGGAACTTTATTCACAACCAGTGATTATTTTCTCTCTCTCTCTCTCTCTCTCTCTCTCTCTCTCTCTCTCTCTCTCTCTCTCTCTCTCTCTCTCTCTCTCTTCCTCATAACGTGTTCATGGTAAAGGAGTCTAGAATATAGTTGTTCAAATTAACCACTATGAATGTTTTTCATACATGGGATTATAGCTTGGTGCTTTCTATATGACACATTTTTTAAAACTACATTTGGGCTTCCACATAATCATTCAATTATGAAGCTTTAATTCACAAGATTGTAGAGGCGAAGAACAGAAATGAGAATAGTTTTCAGATGCACCCCAGGATCCGAAGAGTCTGTACATCCTATAAATTTGAACCACATTCACTGGCCCAGCACTTTCTAGAATAAAACTTGGAGAACCTTCCAATAAAAAAAAAAAACAAATACACGAGCAGTAATATGGAAACCAAGATTTCCATATAAATACGGTTGAAAAAACTTATCGTTTCCCCCTTATCCTCATAGAAACAATCTAAATAAGTAGACTGAGAAGAGGAACACATGCCTTGTCTATAATTTTAGTGAAACTGAGAGAAAGAATCCAAATATTGTAAAAGCTGCCAAAATCAGATAAGCTCGCACTAATACACGTGTACCGAACAACAGGTACAATGAACTGTCTCAGATCCATGAGAAATCATTCCTTTTCCAATTCTTCAAACCAGGCTTAACAACATGTTGAGCCATTTAAGATTTCATATGAAGAATTACATTAATAGACTTTCAAGTACTAAGGTAATCATTACATTCCTAAAACAAAGTTAACTTAACTATGTTGTATTTCATGTTACGTGCATGTATTTTTCCCTCCTAATATTTTTCTGGATTCTTTCAGTACTTTTTCAAATAACATGGTGGTTTTATCATTGATTTTATCATTTTCCTTTGATCAATTTCTTTTACCTTTGATGCCTCCAACTGTATTTTTAAATTTTATTTCCTTGTTTATTTTCTAATTTCTTGAGTTGTATGTTGAAGTTATTTCATTTTAGTTTAATGAAAATGTATCAACCAGACCCACATGACCTGAGTTAAGTGTTAGATCTTTCATTCCATGGATTTATACACTGAGATAAAACTTTCCTACTGTGTCTTTATAGAATATCTGGACCCTGAGAAAGATTTTACCTACCAGGAAGGACTCCTGGTGGCTAACTGGGCTCGAACTTAAAATACAGAGCTTAGTAGCCATTTGTAAACAGGGGCCTCTCATGCAATCCATATTTCAGGGAAAAGCCTATACTAAACTGCTTACTTCTCACACTGAACTGCCTTCCGACACTGTGTACCTGCGCCTGAGGCAACATTTAGAAAAAAGTTCCTGGAATTGTATTTCAACCAATAAGACTGCTACTTCTGTCCAATCACACCTGCGTAGCTATATCCTCATTAACATTCTCACCAACCAATCACAGTGTCTCCATTCTGAACACCAGGACAGTGCTTTTTGAACCAATCAAACTGTGTGGATTTGGAGTCCTTATTTGCATGAGGATAGACCAATCAGAGAACAAGGGTTGGGACTTCTTTCTATATAAATCAGCTACATTCTGCCTCAGAGAATGCAGTATCCCTTTCTCCCTAAGACTGGAGACTGCATTTTCCTGTAGAGCTAAAACACAGAAGGCGGTGGGTGGGGCATAGTGGACCTCACTGGAGGGCCTCCTCAGAGCAGTGCTGTTCCACGACCCCTGTGTTTCAAAATTGAGCTATAACATTGTTGAGCTGTTCCACGGCTGTTCTCACAGATGTACCTTATCACAATTGAGCTGTTTGCATTGAATAAAGTTTCCTTCTTCACCACATCTCAAATTGGGGATTCATGTTGGTTGTGGAATTGGTGTTAACATATTAAAAGTAGAGCATTTCTTATTTTCTCCTGCTTTAGTATTCTCAATTGCTAACAAGACATTGCTTTAAAAATCAGTATTCAGTTGCAAATTATGCATCTTGTTCAGCACATCATCATATATTAGAATATTTATTCTAGGAAGGATTACCCTTTCATGTCTCACTTCAAAATTAAAATGTGAAGGAATCTGTGTCTTAAACATTTAAAATTATTACACTATGAAGTTTATATGCCTTTGCATGCTGAAGATTTCAGTCCTACATTAATCCTTGAGGTACATAGGACAAATAGCCTAAACCCCCTCTCAAGTGTCACAGCACCTGAAATTCCACCCTCAAAAATGTTTCCCCTTGATACTAATAAATGAATTCAGCAAAATTGCAGGACACCAAAAAATACATGGAAAACTCATTTGCACTTCTATTTGCACTAATAATGAGTAATCTGAAAAAGAAATTTAAAAAATTCCATTTACAATTATATTTTGAAAATAAATTTATTCAAGGGAGCTAAATACATGTACACTAAAACTACAAAATCTTGTTAAAAGCAATTTCAAAAATACAAATAAAGAAAAAGACACTTTCATTCATGAATTAGAATACAACATTTTGTTAATAAGTCAATACTACCAAAGGCTATCTGACATTTAATGCAATTTCTATCAGAATCTCAAAGGTATGTTTTGCACAAAAAGGAAAATCCATCCTAAAATTTATATGACATCTCAAGGGACTCCAAGTAGCCAAAATGACTTTGATAAAAATTAAGTTGGAAGTTTTACACATCTTGATTGTAAAATTTATTAAAAGTCTACAGAAATCAAGACAGTGTTGAGTTGGCATAAAGACAGACATATAGACCAATGGAATAGAATAGAGAGCTCAGAAATAAGTCTTTGTACACATGATCAGATAAACTTCACCTAGGATCTCAAGCCTCTATAATGGGGAAGGGACAGTCTTTTCAACCAGTAGTGTTGGGAAAACTGGAAATCTACATCAAAAAAAAAATAAATTGAACACTTACCTTACACCATACACAAAAATCAACTTCATACGGATAAAAGACCTAACCATAAAGCTAAACCCAGAAGAAAACATGAAGAAAAAGTGTCATACACTAGACATCAAAAAAGAAAGAAAGAAAGAAAGAAAGAAGTTAGATTGCATTAAAATTAAAACCTATAGATCAAAGGATATAATCAACAGAATGAAAAGACCACCTACATAATGGGAAAATATATTTGCATATTTTATAACTGATTAGGGTTTATCATCCAGAATACAAAAGACCTCTTACAACTCATAAGCAACAAAACCAAGAAACCCAATTTAAAGATGGGTAAAGAACTTGAATAGTTATTTCTCCTAAGATATCTAAATGGCCAATAAGTACATGAAAAGATGCTAAACATCACTAATTAGTAGGGAAATGCAACTCAAAATAACAATGTGATACCACTTAAAACTCATTGAGATAGTTACTATTAAAAAAATAAAAACAAAAAACCAGGGGATGGCTCCATAGTGTACTGTATGCATGTCTACTTGACATGCAGAAGGTCCTGGGTTTGTGCCCCAGTGGGGCCACGGACCATACCCCGGGTGCTGCAGGCCCCCCACCCCACCTTCCCCCGTGCACCTGGCTCCAGTGACCCATCTTAGCGTGTTGAAGGAGACTCCATGCCTTCAGAGATCCAGTTCTTAAAGGGAGTCGGCAACATCCATAGCTCAGGGGTAGAAACAGGGAGGGAAATATAGAGAGGAAAAAATAAATAAATAAAATTAAAATTAAGTTTATAAAGAAAAAGAAAACAAGTGATAACAAAACTGTGGAGAAATTAAAACCCTTGTGCAATGATAGTAACATGATAAAATGGCACCCAGTATGGAATACACTATGGCAGTTCCTCAAAATAATGAAGATAGAATTGTCATATAATCCAGCAAATCCATTTCTGGGTATAGAGCTCCCCAAAGTTGAAAAAAAAAAGTTGTACTTGAAATATTGAGATATTTGTACACCCATGTTTATAGTAGTATTATTCACAATAGGCACAGGTAGAAGTAACTCACATGTCTATCAATAGATGAATGGATAAGCAAAACTTGGAATGACATACAATGGAATATTATTCAGCCTTAAAAAGGAAGGAAATTCTCATGACAGGGTACAACATAGATGAACCTTAAAGACGTCATACTAAATTAAATAAGCAAGTCACAAAGAAAGACAACTGCTGTACTGTTCCTCTTGTATGAGGTACCTAAATTTGTCAAATTCATAGACACAGAAAGTAGAGTGGTGGTTTCGAGGGTTTGAGGTGAAAAGAAAAATGGAGAGCTATTCTTTTAATGGGTACAGAGTTTCAGCTTCGCAAGTTGAAAAGAGTTGTGGAGATGGATAGTGGTGATAATTTTACAATAATATGAATGTACTTAATACCACTGAACTGTACATTTAAAAATGATTAGATGGTAAATTTGATGTTATGTCCATTTTACCAAAATTAAAAATAATTTTAAAAACTTTTAAAAACAGACATCCCTTTATGACTTCTACTCTACACATTTTCAAATATAAGAGGAAAACATACAAGATCATTTATCAATCAACCATTATCAACCAAATTTTAAGACACCGAGAACACAGGGTTAAAGATGAAAGGAGGAAATAGGACAGAATAAAGATTTGGATTGTGGAACATTAATTGAGCATAGCAGGCCTGAGATTGTACAAAATGAAACACATGAAGGCATGAAATGTTGCTGGAGGAGTGGTAACAAGAAGACAAGAGCAGGAAAAAAACAGCAGAATTTGTACTTGGCTCCTTCACCATATCCTCTGATAGTCAACAAGAGTTGATCACTTTATGGATGAGATTGGCAGGAGGTAGATAAACCAATACTATAAAAATTGAGCTCTTCCAGATTTTAATAAGGCAATTAAACGCAATGAGCTCTCAGCAGAAAGTTTGTCACATATTAGGCACGCAATGACATTTTAAAAAATACATGGATACATGTAATTGAATAAATAACTTTTATTAAGAAATTAAGCTGCATTATTCTGTTAATACACTGTCTCTTATTTTTTAATTTTTTTAATTTGATATTTACATCTCTACTCAAGAGTGAATAGTTTTTATTGTGCCATGTTTAGTAGATGTTGTATTAAAATTCATTAGTTCCATAAAATGAAATTTATAGTTAACATAAGTAAGAATATGTTGCAAATTATCTGTACTTGAAAGTTAGAAACTCTTAGCTGCACAATCAATGTGATTTTTAAATAGCCTTTTTCCTACATGGAATGCCAATAAAAATAAACATAAAAAAGTTTAATTAAATGTGAGCATAAAGAAAAACCCTGCAAAGTACAATGAAAAACATTGAAAGTCTTTTTTACAGAAGCACAACATTTTCAAGAATTAAAATAAAAATGGAAAAAGATATTTTAAATGTTAAGAAACTCAAAAGTAATCCAAACTTTCTGGTTTTCAAATATTTTCTTTCTTGTTTCTTTGTATCTTTTAATGAAGAAATGTTGAGCATCAGTAAAATGGCACAGAATTTTTATCATTTAAATTAAAATATAAAAGTATAATTACCCAAATGGAGGGGAAGATGGGTAAGGAGAAGCAGTTACAGTGAGGAACAATTTACCCTCACAGGGAATACAAGTTTCTGTAAAACTATCATCTCAGGTTTGCATAAAATGACTCAAAGAGATTAATGGAAATAAAGCTTGCAAAAATATAATGAAAAGAGAAATTCGATGTATTAATGTGGTGGAGATACATATTAGGAGCAAAAGGATGCCTAATTATGGACAAATGAAGAGGTTTGTGTTTCTACCAGGAAGATCCCCCACAAGTCGCTCAAATCCCACTAATATTTGATCATTTTTTGCATAAGATTATTTGGAGGAAGGTAAATCTGAGTTATGGAAATTGAGTCCATTTATGCCAGTGTCAATAAGATGGAATGAGCTCTGAGCAGTTTGTCATATAGTAGGCACCTTAGAAAATAAAATTGAGTACTATTGACTCACAGAAAACAAACCTAAATTAAACCAATTCATTAAGAAGTAAAAAAAAAAAACCAAAAAACAGTATGATATACAAAAAGAGTAAACTCATAGAGAGATTTCATGACTTTCCTTACTGAAAATAATGGCCACATATATAAAATTTCTCACCCAAAAATATTCATCTCTGACATAAAAATTACTTTGAACTAAAGGCAGAAATCACAGAAAAGGCTCTCTTTTACTGCCTAAAGGCAGGACATAAGTTCTGCTTTTATTGGAGAGGGACTCACAATCCAGACACAGCACCACAATCTGCAAACTTTCTTAAACTAATTTTCATCTTGCTCATTAAGAAAGATAAGAGCGACTGAGCTTGGTGCACTTCCACGAACCCACGTGACTTGGTCTGGTAAATTCTACACAAATTGATTGTTTCTTTATCTAAAGGTTTTTAAAAGTTTCTGCCCTGTAAGTCTTCAGATCTTCATTTGCTTGTGAAGGCTTCTACATACAGGTAACAATTCAATAAATTTGAATGCTTTTCTCCTGTTAATGTGTCTTATGCCAGTTTAATTCTTAGATCCAGCCAACTCAAAGAGGGTAAAGAAGAATTTTACTTCATGCACATAATATATAAAAATAAAAATTTACTAAACAAATTCATCTGAAATTCCAACAATTCACATAGTTTTCACTGATTTCTCCATCAGAGGTTTCTGAATTTCTCCATAAATTCTTCTAGCTCAATATATCACTTAATGGAAAATTGTTAATTGTGGCTGTTCATTATCCTTAATAAATGATTTCAAACCAAATTTTCAAATAAGAATGTTTTTGAAGAATGATAATTCTAGACATGGTTTATGAACCTAGAGAGGTATTTTCTTAGAGTATTTTCTCTCTAACTCTACCTACATCTGGGCTGCCACAGCCCTAGCCACTTCCTGTCTGTGATGGCAATTCCCAACCTTGGTCTCTACAGCAGGTGGATGCATCGGGCAGAGGCCTGGGGCGTTGGTACACTTCCCTCCTACACACCTCTCAGTGTGGACTCTCTCAGGGCACAGAAATACAATGCAGAGTCTTCCAGCTGTGCAGCTGAGATGACAAGGTTGATTGAGTTCTTCGCTTTCTGAAAATTTGATGAGTAGTGACCTTCTGTGACATTTTGCTTGTTGTAAGAGTCCTGACGAATAAGTAAAATCATCGCCCCACTGCTGAGCTGCTTGTACCAGAATAAACTATAGGTACTATCACTGGTGTCATATCTGCAGTCCAGTGTCACGGCCTCTTTCCCCTGTGCTAACATTGCCCGATGGCCTTGAGTTACCTTCTGGGCAATACTGGATCCTGTAAGAAAAAAGGCTCAATCACAACGTTTGGGGATACGTGGTCTGAGACCAAAAAAAAAAAAAAAGGATCTTTTTTAGACCCTGCTACCTTTCCTTCCCAAGGTACCCAGAAGACATTGCCTGGAGCCCCATTCCTTGGGTCACACAGGAGGCCCATTCCCACTTGGGCCATCTCTATCTAGCCACACTGAAGCCATGATCACCTCAACAAGTCTGGAGAGCAACAAGTTCATGTTCTTTCACTAGATGGAAAATATCTTGGTTTATTTTGTTTTGTTTTGTTTTGTTTTGTTTTCAGTTTCAAAGCTCTGCAACACAAGGTGACTCTGATGGGGAGAGAGAAGAAATGCTGGCTCTGTGTTGCAGCTGCCCCAGAACAGGAAATAGAGATTTCCTGGTGTAGCAAATTAGTGAGAATCACGTCAAAATTTTCTATATACTGGCCGAGTGTTTCACCCAATGCAAAGTTCCTTTTGCATTAGCCAACACTTCGTTTAAAAACAATTTCATCTGAAAAGAAATATGAGTAAGATTGTATATCGAAAAAAAAAAAAAGCTGATGATTGACCAACTGCTATGATCAGTCATTGCATCTATGATGCAACTGGGCAGTGGCACTTATTTAAAAATGCTACATGTAAAGGATTATAGAAACAATGTAAGATGGAAAAATCATGTATCCTCATGCCTATATATGCTGTTGTTTCACCTAAGGTAAAAATAAAGCACTTTCTGATAAGAAGGCTAAGGGGTTTGAAAAAATCACTGTAGTTCTTGTGATCTTGAATTTAAGGCAATATTCCTCCTCACTACTGACGTCTGCTCTATTACCTTGTGCAAATAGCAGGAAAAAAAAAACCAATCTCCCTCTGCTGAAGACTGAAATAAATAACTCAGGCATGCAGTCCTGTCACAGTGGTTCCCTTCTCTTCTCTAAGTAGGGTACTGGCTGGGCTCTCCTCAGAAAGGCCAGATAAGACTCCAGAATTCAATTTTAAACTCACATTTTCCCCATTACCTCAATTAGAACCCTAAATGGGCCCCAACAATCCTCTATATCCTGTATGCTTAGCTCTAAAGGCAATATTTCTTAGTTGACCCCACACAACTCCATAGGATTGCTTAACAAAAGATCACTGATTGCAATAGACTGTTGTGTATGGCTATAAAAGGAAAACCATGCCTAGGGATATTACTCAACAATGTGCTTACCAACAAAGCCCCATTGTCTATCATTGTTGGTCTCTTGATACAGTACCCAAAAGTAATTGTAGCCTCAAAGTAATTGTAGCCTCAGCTAAATTGGTCAAAGTAATTGTAGCCTCAACTAAACTGGTTGAAGCAACTTCAAATTTTGCAGAGGAATCACCAAGATATCTGATGGCACCACCTACCATACAAATTGTTCTTCTATCTGAAAACACCCAACTTTTATCTCCCAGTTGGTTGAATAACTATAAAATATTATTAATTTGTCTTCATATGATTCAATTCTGTTACACTTCTCAAAGTATCTCATGATTGTACTTCCGTCATTCAAAAAATGTCCATATTCAGAATAATCATTTGGGCACTCTCCTACCAACTTCCGCCTTAATAGGTTTATTGTCTTACATTAAAAATTAAAAGGGACAATACCAGGCTGATTATGCAGTAACTACTCCAGACAACTTTATACATTTCGATCATTTAGCATAAGCACAACTAGTTCAAGTGAATTTCTCCTGGAAATGTTAAATTAGAAGTACATACAGTGGTGGGTCATTAGTTTTAATGTAGTCAAAAGCTTTCACCTACTATGATAACAATAAGGGTTTTCTTTAAACCATCTTAACCTTTCTGTAACCTTCTTTTGTATCTCATATAGCCATATTAAAAATGGACAAAAAAATACATGAATTGATGTCTTCATGCGATTCAGAGAAATTCTTGTCATAAAAAACAAAATCTTGCATATAAGAGACACTGGAGAAAATAAGAAAAAATATTTGAGCATATTGTTATACTAAACATGCTTTTCTGACTCAAGTCCTCATGCAAGCAACTCTTTGAGAACATAAATACAAATCCATGGGGGGAAAACTTGGCCCACAATATGATAAAAAAATCTCAAGGAATTACTGATTTCTTTGATCTATGAGAACAAGATATTTTAAAGCCAGGACAGTTTCCTTCCAAATGATTTCCAATGAACATTAGCTAGAACACTCCAGAGACAACGTATCACATTAAGGATGTGTTGTCTAGTGGGGAAATTTCTAGGATGGCAGAGAATGTGGCCAGTACATGCCACTCTTGGAACCAACAAAATCCCATTAAAAACTGCAAAGGTGAGATATGAACCGGAATACAGTCTTTAGGAAACGCATGAGTATCTCCAAATGATCTAATGAATTGCATTTCTTCCATGGGTTGCGAGTATGTGCTAAGAATAGTATTTTATTTTTTATGTGGTTGAAGCGCTCCCATCTCAAAAGTTCATGGCCCTCACAGTAGCTAAAAACCAACTAAATTTTGGGTTTGCTATCTGTGCCAGTTTAATTTATCTCTATGTAGAAAAACAAATTTCTTGGGAGCAGTGAGGTATGGTTTTGCCCTCATCCAGAAACTTCATGTTCTTATGATCTCCTATTCTATGAAAACTGGAAAGAACAAATGGAATGTTAAAACTGAAATAAATTTCCGTATCAGACACTCTTATGGACTACCACATTTTTAGCCTTACCTCTCATGGCCCTGCATTCTTCCCCTCACAAAGTCATATGTTATCTCATTATGAGCTGGTCACTGAAAGGCCCATGGAATTCAGAATGTCCCCAAACATACATCTTTGAATCTTTCACTCTCTCAACTAGAAAAATAAACCAATTATACTTAGCCCTTTTATCAAAAGCCACGGGTTGCTCTTCTTAATCAGCCCTTCGCATAACCCAAGACATTTCACTGGGTACTCTAAAAAATATTGCAGAGAGAGATGGTCATTCAGACCTGTAAAATGACCTTATTAGGTACTATTTACTACCAGTTCAGCAGATAAAGTACAAGAAAATGAACATGGGTTGCATGTTTACCAACTAGAATGACATCATGCATCCTTAAATGACAAGAATTTAACACTTTCTTACCTTAGATTTCTTCGGCTACAGTTCTCCAGACATCAGAAGCAGACGGTCCATCAAACAGGAATATTCACTCGAGATTTTCGAAACAAGCATATAATTACATAAAGTATTCATCTTTATTGAATACCATTAGAAGAGTATTTTGCAGGATGATCAGAACCACTGATTGTCATACTCTCATTTGCATTCTTTTATTTTTCATACTTGTAGAAGTATAGCCTCAGTTTAATACTTGAATGTTTGACATTTCTGATTTAACTAACTTTGTTCTCTTACTAATAAAGTAATTTGCTTAGGTACACCCTTTACGTGAGATAATATCCACAGTAATGTTATATAGTTCAGCTCTACAAAGCCATGGCTAGTACAAAAAAGTAAAGAATTCTTAGATATGTCATTCAATGCCTAGTCCTGGAAAAGGCAAATAATAACTACACCCCTACTGATACCGCTACAGAGAATTTTCTTCAGTAGGAACTCAAACATTTGAAATGATGAACTACGACAATAAAATTTACTTAACAGTTCAAAACCACAAGGGCAGAAAGAACTGAGAGTCTTGGCGGGGGTAGAAATCATGCACGTGCCCAGAGGCATGAGCTTCGTCTCACCGAGTTTCAAACATCTCAAAAGGTTATCTGTTGTATGGTTCCATTTATGTGACACTCTTAAAAAGATAAAAATATAGAACAGACAATGTTTGCAAGGACTTAGGAATGGGCTAGTGCATAATTACAACAGGACAACAAAAGGATATTTTGGGGAGCAATGGAACTGTTCTATATCATGATCATGTGACTGTAACATGATCTATATCATATATTCAAATTCAAAATTATAGGCAATTTTTTTACATGATTATTTTAAAATACAAATTAAAATCACCGAACTCAAAATAGCAACACAAGAATTTTCTGCCATCTTTATCCTCATCCCAAAAAATAACAACATTCGCAATATTACATCAAACAGAGTGTCCAGGAGTCCAGCAGAGAAGTTACACTGTGGGAGAAGTGCACTGTGGGAGCAAAAATATCTGAGAGTGGAAACACTGGAAAGAATAAGGGGAACAATCTCACTCTACCCTAGTCACTCTTCCCCACCACACAGCCCAGATTGATGCCAATTGGTATCTTCTCATGAAAAGCGACAGCATGCGAATGAGCACCTGACTCCCCAGGACACTGGGGGACACTGCCAAAGATACCCACCTCTTTCTTGTTCCATCCAGAATACTGAGCTGTGCTGCCCAATGGGTAAGAGGAGAACACCTGTGAGAACAGCAGCCAGGGCTCTCAGTGGGCATTAAAGGGGCAGGAGTCCTACTAATCATTGCACAGAGTTCATCAGAAAGTTGCCCATGAGCTGCAGTAGATCCCCTCAGCTGCACAAAGGCACCCCGAAGGCTTCGCATCTCACTCACACACCATCCATCCACTGGCTGGCTACTAGTGCACACAGAGGGCAACAAAAGTGAGCTTTGGCCACACATAACACCTTTAAGAATGGCTACTATTAACAAGATGAGGAATAACAAGTATTTGTGAGATTGCAGGGAAAAAGGACCCCCAAACACTGCTGTTGGGATATAAATTGGTACAGCCACTATAGAAAGCATATGGAGGTTCCCCTAAACTTAAGAATATAGTTATGAAATGACCCTGCAGTACCTCTTCTGGGAATCTACCCCCCAAATTTTAAAACATATATTCATAATGATATATCCGTATCTCTCTGTTTATTGCAGTATTATTCATGGCGGCCAAGACATGAAAACAACCTCAGTGTCTTTTGACGAATGATTGGATTAAGAAGATGTGGTAATATATGTACACACACACACACACACAATGGAATAGTGCTCAATCATAAGAAAAGATGAAATTCTGCCATTTGCAATAACATAGATGGATCTTGAGAATATCATACTATGCAAAATAAGCTAGATGGAAAATTCGAGAACTACACGATTTCATTCATATGTGGGATATAAAATGAAATCAATAAAAAAAAAAACAAAAACAGAAGCTCATAGACACAGGCAACAGTAGGGTGGTTACCAGAGGGAAAAAGGGATTGGGGGAGTCAGAAGATAGTAAAGAGGCTGAAATATAACGTAACCAACAAAGACCTGACTTTGGGGGGTGAACACACAATGTAGTGTATCATACATTATTTATTATAATACAGATGATGTGTGATCAAATTGTACTGTTGAAACCAAAATAATTTTAGTAAACAATGTCACCCAAAGAGATTTACTAAACGTAAAACAGAGTGAGCCTTCACAGATGTACACAAAGAGCCCCTCTCAGCACTGGAAGAAGGTTGTGGTTAGTAATATTTAATTTACCCAAAACACTAAGATTAGGGAGGGAGATCCGTAACAAGCTATCTTTAAATCAGCCATCACTCCAATGCCTTTGTGCCACCCGCTACTAACAGGAAGGCAGCTGATAAGTACATATATAAATTTCCTGACTGGTGTCTGCATTGCTTTCTGGGAGAGGCATGGAGTTGGTAACCGCGGGCTCTGGGCTGGGAAGAACTGTGCTCTGGGTGGAGGCAGGGGAACCTAGCTTAGACATGGCCGGCGGGACAGTGATAATAGTTGACTGACTGTCGCTGCCACAGGATTTGCAGGCCTCTATGTCTTGTAAACCATGGAGCACATGGAGCCTCAAGTAAAACAAGCTTTCCAAAGACTGCCAAAATCTGTAAGGCTTACTAAACCTTTTCGCTAACTCTTTGCTGCCTGAGTACAAAGCCTAGTACACTCGAAGAGGGCCTTCTGTGGTAGTTATCACAGAGGTGGGTTTGAATCTAAAATGATAAAACAAGAAGCAGCATTAACACTAGCTGTAAGTCCTACTGCCAATAAAGGAAAAACAAGAGATACTCATTGGCTAATTAAGGTTTAAAATCACCCAGACGAAGGACCATCTCCTTATATAGCAGCTAAAGATTTATTAGAAGGTCAAGCTAGGAAATGAACTAAATGCACGATGAACTTTAAGTCTCTATTGCTTCCTGTATATGAATACCAGCTTTTTATAGTAAAATGCCTCAAAGCTACAAATTTTTAAATGATTTAGCATAAACTAAAAAAAAATTCTCAATATTACCCAGAAAGAAAGATTTCAATCATAATGGTAACAACAAATTTTAAGTCTAAAAATAAATTTAATCATCTTAAAGCAATGAAGCTTTATCCAGAAAGAAAAGTATATAAATGAAAAGAAATAATACATTCTAAAACAATAATAAAATACACAGTAGGAAGATTTTCTCTTCACAGATAAATTTATAAATTTAACTATATCACAAACCTTCGATTAAAATTACAATTGAATCGCAGAACTCCCCTTTCTTTTTCTCTTTAATAAACATCTATTGATAATCAACTGAATGAAAAAGTTTCTGCTTAGTACTACAGCTATAGCAGTGAATAATACAAAATTCTGCCTTCTATATTCTATGTGAGAGAAAGTGAACAGATAATATAGAATTTGGTAAAAAATAATAGATTATATTTCTTCATACTGTATACATTTTCTATATTTGACATATAATGTTTTATAATCAGAAAATAATAATTAATTTTTCAAAATCAAGTTTAAAAGCTTATTTCTTATAAAGATTATAATGTTGATGCGAAGCGGTTTTTTATAGGAGAGGAGTCTGGAGTCTGAATAATAAATGTCAAGTCTTCTTCAAAGCCTAAATTTCAAAATAAAGCATTATTAACTTTTTTCAAGAATCCACTAAACAGTAGTCATAAGACAAAATGTTCACTTTTCTCATCCCGCCAATGACCCTATCTGGGTCATCTTGAACCTAACCTACTTACTATATGTTTTTAATAGACAACACATTGATTTCTATTTGCAGACAAACACTGTCTGACAAATGCTGTGCTTGGAGGTCTGTCCCTTCAAAGAAGGGGGCGCTGCTCCACTCGCAGGTTTGCGCACAGCTTGCAGGTGCCTGGGAAGCACTGTGGACTCGCTGCACAGAAGTAGACAGCTGAGTCTCCAGGCTGGGTGGCTTCGATTCGCAGGGAGAGCTGTTTCTCCGCCTTCGTCAGTGTAACAGTGACTCTTCCATCTTTTTTTTCGTCCTTATTTGAACGAATATCTATAATGAACTGAGGACCTTTTCCAGCTTCTTGTTTATACCAAAGAAAGTAGATTAAGGCACTGTCTGAATAAGTACAGGTGATAACAGAGCTGTCTCCCTCCTGGACACTCAGGGTAGAAGGATGCTGATCCACTTTTTCTCCTCGGATGACCCCTATGTGGAAAGAAAAGTCAGAAAAAGAAGTGTTTCCAGACCATTATGCTTCAGAATTTTCCTGTTCTACAGGAACTAGAGGAAACCCAAATAATGCCAGTCTTGGCTTTTAAAGAACATACACTAAAATATTCTGTTTCCAATAAACCTTTAACTCACAGTCCATCTGCAGCCACAAGAAAAAAAATAAAACTCCAATAAATGTCTTCAGCATTCTTCTTACTTAGGATCCACTGTGGACCTGCAATCTAGAGAAAGAGGAGATTCTCCTATCATCGAAATATCCTTTCTTTTCTCTAACAAACAAAGGTTTCTCATACTCTCTACTCAACCAATAGGAGAAAGGCTCTGCTTTTGCCACTGATGACTCATTCAGAATCCCCATATTCGGCAACAGGAGAGGAGCACTACCACCTTGTGGTCACATCCATAGATACAGAACTTGCTGGTTTAATGTTCTCCACATATTTACCCCCTTTAACTCATCTACCTCCCCTTTTCAACCTCCTACCATCTGGTAACCATTAAACTATATGTCCATGAGTCTCTGTTTGTCTCTACAGTTTATCTGTTGCTTTTTGTTTATATCCCACATATAAGTGATAGCATGTGATTAGCAACCTTTTCTGTCTGGCTTATTTTGCTTAGTATGATTATTTCAAGGTCCATCCATGTTGTTGTAATTGGCAGTATTTCGTCTCTTCTTCTGGTGAGTAATATTATGTTGTGTATATGTACCACGGCTTCTTTATCCAATCACCTATCATAGGACACTTCAGTTGCTTCCATGTCCTGGCCACTGTGAATAATGCTGCTATGAACATGGATGATTATTCACTCTTTTAAACAAACAAATATATATATATATATATATATATATATATATATATACTCCTTTCTTAGCTAAATCTGCCATCATCCTTTGTCTGTTATGGAGAAAAACTGAGTGAAATGGTGTCAATGTGACTAATGTAAAAGGAACATATAAGTCAAGATCATTTGATATTTCCAGTGCCTGTTGTCTCAGACTGCTCCTCTAAGCTGGTCTTGCTATTCCTCTGACCTTCGTATAACCAGAGAATGTTCAGGACCAACAGTCAAAATAAAAATCTTCCCTCACTCAAGATGACTGGGAGAAAAATAAAGGATTAAATCTCAGTGATAAGGAAACAGAGGAATATCTTTCATGAGTTATTAATATTTCAATAATAGAAAACAATGATTCATAGATTGCTTTGATTTACATTGAAAAATCTGTCATGCTTTTAAAAATCTATTTCAATGCTATGTGTCTTATAGTCTGCAGAGTATTGAAAGGGTACAGATTCTGAGAGAATATCAGACTTCAGATTCATGAAATATAACCACATGTGAGTCGATTCTTGAGATGCTTTCATTTTTCATATCAAAACGAATGGCTTATCCTAAATGTAACTACTGACACATATCCTTACTGAAACATCTTCTAAAATATAAGTCAACTCTCCTGCCATGCATTTCTACTTCCCTGACCAGGTTCCCAGCCCTTTCTATCAATATCCTTCTATTAACATAAAGGACAGTGCAGATTGAAATTTGATTGGCGTTGCAATCAATCACATTCTTTAAACTTCAGGTTTGGGTGCCAGAAATATTTGTCTCTGGCTACAACAGAGAAGAGTCTTTTTGAGTAGTCCTGCAAGGTTTCTGCACCCTGCCCCAAACTGTGAATAATGTTATATAATCATGAGCAATAGCTTCATTCAAAATGCAAGGTAGAGTATGAATTTTAATGGAACAGAACAAAAATTTCCTTCTGTTCCTCCATACAAGGTGCTATTTAGAGAAGACCTAAATGAATGGAAAATTTTTATGAAAGGTATCCTGTATTTAACCTTAAATAATAAAATCTACCACAGTGAGTCAGTCAGAGATATTCAGCAGCCAGGCCCCTTGTTCTGCTCAGTTTGTGCTCAGCTCCCCCTGCAGTTTCTGTCACTGTGTCACTCAGAGCACAGTAGTACATAGCCGAATCTGACTCTTGCACGAAGGCTTTCTCCAAGTGGAAGGAATTTGCTTCTTGGTGGTATGTGGCTTCAAAACCTTTCTCTCTTCCTTTCTCATTGGCCCTTTGGGCTTTCAGAAGGAGCTGAGGACCTTCTCCAGGATATTGAACATACCAGAAAAGAGCAGGGTACCCTGAGGCTGAATAAGTACAGCTCACATTCAGGGACGCCCCTTCTGACAGGGTCACTTGGCCTCCCATCTGGGACACTGAGGCTCCACGGGTTTGTCCTGGTGAAAAACAAAAGAGATTTGTGTCACCTTGGACTTAAAGTTCTTCAGTAAAATTATGGTTAACAATTTTGCTGACCTAACAGAAGAAAGAATCCATATTTTAAGATTCATGTTACTCACCAAGCACCAAGAAGACCACAGTCACTAAGCCTGGAGAAGAGTTCATCCTAGAGTGTCACCTAAACGATGTCCTTGATTTTTAATAAGAAGAAATGTGGAAGTCACAGTGAAATGATAAAAGGAAGTCTGCGTTTCAGACAGGAAAGGTGTTTGTGTTAAGGAAGCTGCACCCCCTGGTGGATGGGGACTGCAATGGGAGGCGTGTTCCTTAGGCTCCTCCCACAGTATCACCGGGTTCTCATCTCTGACTTTACTTAGCAGGCGCAGGTCAATCTTCTCGTGGACCTTGGAAATCTGAAGTGCAGGTGTCATAACTTTTAGATCTATTTTGCTCTTAGGCCACCACCTGACTTATTTAACACAATGGAGTTCTGTTCTGAGAAAATAACAATTTGTACATTTTAATACATTCTTTTATATTTTAGGTACACATTGTGGATGAACCTATAATCCCTGAATGTGAGAAAAGACTTTTGGGTTGAAATGAGGGCAAGGACTGAGAAGTAGAGTCATTATTGAATGGTTTTGTGTTCTTCAATACTCTAACCCAACAAATAGAACAGTGACTGACTTTTATTATGTGCTTACTAAATATTTGTTTAATTAAACAAAATTAAAAAACCTTTTTTTCACCCAGCTTTATTGAAATACAACTAGTTGCTCATATTTACATTGTATAATTCAATGAGTTTTTCTTCAATTATAGTTGACATACAATAATATGCTAGTTTATGTTGTACAGCATAGTGATTAGAGATCTATGTAACTCATAGTGGTCACCCCACTAAATCAAGTATCCCACTTTCCCCTTACATATTTATTACATCATTCTTGACTACTTTCATTATGATACACTTTATATTTCCATGGCTATTTTGTATCTATCCATTTGTACTTCTTAATCCCTTTTTCACCTTCCCCTAAGCCCTCTCCCATGTAGTAGTCCGCAAAATATTCTCTGTATCTATGAATCTGTTTCCGTTGTGTTGTTTATTTTGTTCTTTTGATTCCACATGTACGTGAAATCATGTGGTATTTGCCTTTATTTGACATACTTCATTCAGCACAATAACTTCTAAGTCCATCAAGGCAATATCATTTTCCATCCCCTTCCTTTTAGTCTGTGTGTCTTTTAATCTGAAGTGAGTCTCTTGTAGGCAACACATATAGGGGTCTTGCTTTTTTATTCATTCAGCTTCCTTATCTTTTCGTTGGAGCACCTAATTCTTTTCCATTTGAGGTACCTGTTGAGAGATATGTAGTTATTACCATTCTTTATTCATGTTTTTGATACATGTTTTTTCTTATTAAAGAAGTCCCTCCAACAATTCCTATAATACTGGCTTGGTGTTGATGAATTTCTTTAGCTTATTTTTGTCTGTGAAGCTCTTTACCTGTCCTTCAACTCTAAATGATAGTTTTGCTGGATTAAGTATTTGTGGTTGTACATCTTGGGTTTCCAACACTTTGAACATTTTATGCTCAGCCCTTCTTCCTGCAAAGTTTCTTTTGAGATATCAGCTGCCAGTCTTATGGGAGCTCCCTTGTAGGTAACTAATTGCTTTTCTCTCACGACATTTAACCTTTGACATTTAAATTATGATGTGCTTGATGTGGGTCTCTTTGAGTTCATATTTTGGGAGGACCCTCTGAGTTTCCTAGGGTCATGTGTCATCAGGTTGTGGAAGTTTTCCATCATTATTGATTCAAATATATATTCAACTTCTTGTTCTCCCTCTTCAGGTACCCCTAGGACATGGATGTTCTTACCCTTAATTTTGTCCCATAAGCTCCTTAATATATTATTATTATATTCGTGGTTACTTTTATTCTTGCCATTCCAATTGGGTGTCCTTGGCTTCTCCATCCTCTGTATCAATTCTCTTCTTCCTCCAGTCTGTTGTTTCTAATATACTCATCTCAGATAATGTATTCCTAATTTATGACTGGCTCCCTTTTTTAATTTCCATTTCTATGATTTTTATCTCTTTGTTAAAGTTCTCACTGAGTTCATCTATACTTCCCTTAATTTCATTGAGCATCTTTATAACCAGTTTTTGAACTCCGCATTCGTTAGATTGCTTGACTCCATTTTTTCCTTGATCTATGTTCTATTATTTCATATAGTTTCTGCTTCTTTGTCTTCCCATTTTGGCTGCCTTTCTGTGTCATTTTCTACGTACAAATCAAAGCTCCTAAGTCTCCTGGTCTTATTAGTATGACTTTGTGTAGTAGGGGTCCGGTGGCACAGTCCTGAGAGGGGTTCAGCTGCAGGCCAAATTTAGCCCTAGCCTATGCCCCTTGGGGCTACCTATTAAGATTCAGCAAGCAATACACAGATGTTGCGCTGATAGTTGCCTCAAGAGGCCATGGCAGAAACTGAGATCAGCTGCCTCCAGTGTGAGTCTTGGCGCTGTTCAGCAAGTGAAAGAGGACTCACGAAAGATACAACTGAAGGTGGCTTGGGTGGAGCCACAAGTTGGGGGAAGTGGAGTTTCAAGGAATCCTCTAGGCTCAGAGACATCTGTGATCCAGTTTGATGACATCTCAACTTTGGCAGCACTGTGTCTTCACACTGGGAGTGGGGAGGGCTCACCAGAGGAACAATAGATACTGCCAGCACTTCTGCCCAGGAGAAAGTCTCGCCTCCGGCCCTCACTCTAACAACTCAGTGTCCCCTTGTAAGTCCCTGATATCCCCCAAGCAACCAACCTGTCGCCGGTGCTCAGAGCGAACAGGTCCGTCACCACAATAGTCCACTTGCTGACATGGCCCCTTTAAGGGGAATGTCCGTAGCTGACAGCTGAAGTTGCCATGGCCTCTGTCACACTCAGCCTCGCGGGACTGGGCAGACTCACTTCTTCATCCCCTTATACCTCCAACTATTGTAGGGTGATTTCTTATTTCCCTCTCTAGCTGTAGGGCTGTGTTAATCTAGACCCCGAAACGACTCTTCTTACTGTTTGTCGCATGTTTCTGTCTCCACTTGATGTGGGCACAAGAGGGGTTAAGCGAAGCTTCTATTATCTATGTTCTTTTGCCCGGTTCTCAAAAAAGTATTCGATTAAGTAATTACTGCTACTTCAAATTCAATATTTCCTCAGTCTTAAATTATATCAATAGTAACAATGTTTTCTTTTAAAATAAAAGCCCTTTAGGGGTAAAGTCACACTATCTTATCAATAGTCGAATATTCCTGAACTTCAGAAGCATTAAGGAAGTGAAAATATGAATCCTAGACAGAAAACACCATAATTAAAGTTACTGAATTCCTACAGAATTGATCCCCAGCTACTTGTCAATCTCTTTGAATACATTTTTGAAAATTTTCACAACAAATGAAAACATACCGCCTTTTTCAAGTAACAAAACAAATCTCATGAACATTTAGCAAGTAGAGAACAGAGGTAATACATTTGAACACAGATTTCTCTAATAGCAAAACTGTTGATCTTTGTTGTTAAGAATATAGGGGTTTTTTAGAAAAATTTTGAGAAAGAGGGTAACAAAATTGCTTCTTTTTAAGCCCTTGAAATATTTAAGACTATAGGAAAAAATACATAATTTCAGGTTTGACTCATTGATTAAAAGATATAAAAAGTAAAAAAAACATATTTTAAAAAATACACAAATTAAATTCAGGAGTGTATCACCAAATAATGGCATGAGTGTTCCTTTCAGACCAATTATTAGGCACCTGACTTAAGCAATGCACTGCAGTAAGGGTAACACACTTTCCAGGCTTTTGTGAACCACCAGAAAGTTGGAACTTTACTCACGATCAGTGATTCTCTCTCTTTCTCTGGTCCTTGTAACATGCTCATGGTAAACGAACCTAGAACATAGTTGTTCAAATTTACCAGTATGAATGTTTTCCATACATGAGATTATAGCTAAGTAGTTTCTATATAACATTTTTTTAAAACAATTGTTGGGCTTGCACACAATCACAATCGTGTAGCTTTACTTCACAAGATTGTAGAGGTTAAGAACAGAAATGAGAATAGTTTTCAAATGCACTCCAGGATCTGAAGAGACTGTACATTCCATAAATTTTAACCACATTCACTGGCCCAACACTTTCTAGAATAAAACTTGGAGCACCTCACAATAAAAAACAAATACATGAACGGTAATGTGGAAACCAAGACTTCCATATATATATAATTGAAGAGACTCATCATTTTCCTCTTATCCTCACAGAAACAATCTAAATGCATTAAGGAGACCACAGAAAAGGAACACATGCCATGTCTATAAGTTTAATAAAATTGAGAAAAAGAATGCAAATATTTGTAAAAGCTGCCAAAATCAGATAAGCTTGCACAAATACATGTGTACTAAACAGGTACAATGAATTGTCTTGAAACCCACCCCCCACCAAAAAAAAAAATAATTCTTTTTCCAATTCTTCAAACCGGGCTTAAAAACATGTTAGTGTCATTTAAGATTTCATATGAAGAATTATATTAATAACAAATACTAGGTAAACAAATACTAGGTAATCATTACATTCCTAAAATCAAATCAACTTAACTATATTGTATTTCATGTTTTATGCATCTATTTTTCCCTCCTGATTTTTTTCTGGATTCTTTTAGTATTTTCGCAAATAAGATTGTGGTTGTATCACTGATTTCATCATTTTCCTTCGATCAATCAATTTCTTCTTTTATCTTTGATCTCTCCAATCTGCATTTTTAAATTTTATTTTCTTGTTTGTTTTCTAATTTCTTGAGTTGTATGTTGAAGTTATTTCATTTTAGTTTAGTGAAAATGTATCAATCGGAGACCAATGACTTAAGTGTTAGATCTTTCATTTAATGGATTTATGCACTGCGATAGACTTTTTTACTATGTCTTTATACTATATATGAACCCTGAGAAAGATTTTACCTGCCAAGAAGGGCTCCTGGTGGCTAACTGGGCTCAGATTTAAACTACAGAGCTTAGCAGCCATTTCTAAAAAGAGGCCTCTCATGCAAGCCGCACTTCACGGAAAAGCCTGCACTAAACTACCTACCTCTCACACTGAACTGCCTTCCTATGCTGTGTTCTGTGCCTGAGGCAACTATTATAAAAAAGTTCCTGGAATTGTATTTCAACCAATAGGACTATGACTGTCCCTGTCCAATCAGACCTGCGCAGCTGTTTCCTCATTAGCATCCTCACCAACCAATCACAGTGTCTCCATTCTGAACACCAGAAAAGTACTTGTTGAACCAATCAAACTGTGTGGATCTGGAGTCCGTATTTGCATGAGGATAGACCAATCAGAGATCAAGGGTTGGGACTTCTTTCTATATAAGTTAGCTACATTGTGCCTCAGAGAATGCACTATCTCTTTCCCTCTAGGACTAGAGAATGCATGTTCCTAGTTAGAGTTGAAACACAGAACACAGTGGGCAGGACATAGTGGACCTCACTGGAGAGCCCCCTCAGAGCAGTGCTGTTCCACGACCCCTCTGTTTCAGAATTGAGCTATAACTCTGTTGAGCTGTTCCACGGCTGTTTTCACAGCTGTGCCTTATCACAATTGAGTTGTTTCCACTGAATAAGGATTCTTTCTTCACCACCTCTCAAACTGGGGATTCCTATTGGTATAGAATTGACGTTAACGTGTTAAAAATAGAGCATACTTTATTTTCTCCTACTTTAGTCTTCTCCATTACTAACAAACATTGCTTTAAAAATCAGTATTCAGTTGCAAATTATGCATCTTGTTCAGCACACCATCATAGAATAATTATTCTAGGAAGGATCACCCTTTCATGTCTCAACTGTTAAATTAAAATGTGAAGGGAACTGATGTATTAAATATTTAAAATTATTATGCTATGGAGTTCATACGCCTTGGTATGCCAAAGATATGGGGGCTACATTAATACTTGAGGTACATAGGACAAATATCCTAAACCCTTCTCGACTGTCACAGCACCTAAAATTCCACTCTCAAAAATATTTCCCCTGGTACTAATAAATGAATTCAGAAAAAACGCAGGGTATCAAAAAAAAAAAAAAAAAAAGCAAAACTCATTTGCACTTCTAACATTAATAATGAACAATCTGAAAAAGAAATTTTAAAAATTCCATTTATGATTATATTTTAAAAATAAAATCTAAGGGAGCTAAATACACATACACTAAAAACTACAAATATTGCTGAAAGCAAAGAAGACACAAATAAATGTAAAGACATATTTGTTCATAAAATGGAACACATAATAAGTCCATACTACTGAAGACTATCTGCACTTTTAATCCCTACCAGAATCCCAAAGGTATTTTTTGCACAAATAGGAAAATCTATCCCATAATTTGTAAGGCATCTAGACAAATCCCAAGCAGCCAAAATAATATTGAAAAAAATTAAGTTGGAGGTTTTTCATGTCTTGACTACAAAATTTATTACAAAGCCACAGTAATCAAGACAGCATTGTGTTGGCATAAAGGCAGACATATAGACCAATGAAAGAGAATAGAGAGCTTAGAAATGAATACTTGCATACACGATCAGATGAATTTCAACTAGAGTCCCAAGCCCATTTAATGGTGATGGGATAGTCTTTTCAAAAAGCAGTATTGGGAAAACTGAAAATCTATATAAAAAAATGAAGTTGGACCCAAAATGGATAAAAGGCTTAATCACAAAGATAAACTGAAAAGACTTTTAGAAGAAAACACGAAATTCTTCATGACATTGGATACAAAAAAAAAAAAAAGATAAAGTTGACAACATCAAAATTTAAACCTTCTGTGCGTCAAAGGATATAATCAACAGAATGAAAAGACCACCTACAGATAGAAAAAAATACTTGCAAACTTTACACCTGATAAAGGTTCAATATCCAGAATATAAAAGACCTTTCACAACTCAACAACAACAACAAAACAACTCAATTTAAACATGGGTAAAGGACTCGAATAGCTGTTCCTCCTAAGGTATCCGAATGACCAGTAAGTACATGAAGAGATGTTAACACACTAACTAGCAGGGAAATACAAGTCAAAGCCACAATGTGCTACCACTTCAAAAAAACAAAACAAAACAAAGACAAAAACAAAACAGAAAATGACAAGTAATTACAAAATTGTGAAGAAATTAGAACCCTTTACACTGTTGATAAGATGGTAAAATGGCAACCACTGTGGAAAACAGTATGGCAACACCTCAAAATAATGAAGACAGAATTACCATATTATCCAGCAATTTACTTCTGGATATAGAGTTCCTCAAAGTTGAAAAAATTGGATTAAACTTGAAATATTATGATATTTGTACACATATGTTTATAGTAGCATTATTCACAATAGCAAAAAGGTAGAAGTAACTCAAGTGTCCATCAATAGATGAATGGATAAACAAAATGTGTAATGACATATAATGGAATATTATTCAGCCTTTAAAAGGATGGAAATTCTGATGACATGGCACAACATAGAAAAACCTTGGGGACATCTTGTTAAATATAATAAGCCTGTCACACACACAACAAAAAACAACTGCTGTATCATTCCCCTTGTACAAGGTACCTAAACTCATCAAATTCATAGACACAGAAAGTAGAGTGGTGGTTTCGAGGGTTTGAGGTGAAAAGAAAAGTGGGGAGCTATTCTTTTAATGGGTACAGTGTTTCAGCTTTGCAAGTTGAAAAGAGTTCTAGAGATGGATAGTGGTGATAATTTTACAATAATATGAATGTACCTAACACCTTTGAACTATATATTTAAAATGATTAGATGGTAAATTTGATGTTACGTGCATTTTACCAAAATTAAAAATAATTTTAAAAACTTTTAAAAACAGGTTTCCCTTTACGACTTCTACTTTACACATTTTCTTTCCAAATTCAAATATAACAGGAAATTATTCAAGATCACTTATCAATCAAGCATTACCAATCAAATTTTAAGACACTTAGAACATGGGGTTCAAGATGAAAGGAGGAAATAGGACAGAATAAAGACTTGAGATTGTGGAACATTAATTGAGCCTAGCAGGCTCAATTAATGAGCCACGTGATGGAATTAAATGCTGCTGGAGGAGTGGTAATGTGAAGACAAGAGCAAAAAAAAACAATATTCATACTTGGCCCCTTCACCATATCCTCTGATAGTCACCAAGAGTTGATCACTTTATGAATGAGATTGGTAGGGGACAGATAAACTGATATTATAAAAACTGAGCTGTTTCAGATGTTAATAAGGCTATTAAATGGAATGAGCTCTCAGCAAAAAGTTTGTCACACATTAGGCGCACAATGCATTTTTTTAAATAAATAGATATATGGAATTGAATAAATAACTTTTATTGAGAAATCAAGCTGCATTATTCTGTTAATATACTTTCTTATTTTTTAATTTTTTAATTTAATATTTACATCTCTACTCAAGAGTGAATCATTTTTATTGTGCCAAGTTTAGTAGGTGTTATATTAAAATTAGCTAGCTCTGTAAAATAAAATTTGTAGTCAATGTAAGTACGAATATGTTGCAAATTATCTGTAGTTTGAAAGTTAGAAACCGTTAGCAACATTATTAATGTGATTTTTTAAATAGCCATTTCATACATGGAATGCCACTAATAATGAACATAAAAAAAGTTTAATTATGTGTGGGGATAAAGGAGTAAACTTCAAAATATAATGAAAAACATGCAGTCTTTTATATAAAAAAAACAACATTTACGTGCATTTAAAAAATGGAAAAACAGAGATTTTAAGTGTGAAGACAATCTTTAAAGGTGATTTCAACTTTCTGAATTTTAAATATTTTTTCTCTTGTTTCTTTGTTTCTTTTAATGAAGGAATATTGAGCATCAATCAAGTGGGACACAATTTTTATCACTTAATTTAAAAAATAAATGTGTAATAATGACCCAAAATCATTTTGGAAATAGGTAATAGTAAGGAACAATTTACCCATGCAGGGAATACAAGTTTCTGTAAAACTATCATCTCCGGTTGGGTTAAAATGAGACAAAGAGATCAATAGGACTAAATAAAGCTTGTAGAAACATAATGAAAAGAGGAATTTCATGTACTACAGCGACGGAGATTCATATTAGCAGCAAAAGGATGCCTATTTATGCCCAAATAAAGAAGTTTGTGTCTCTACCAGGGAGATCCCCCACAAGTCCCTCAAAAACCCACTAATTTTTTAATCATTTTTTGCATAAGATTAGTTGGAGGAACTTAAATCGGAGTTATAGAAATGGAGTCTTTTTATGCCAGAGTGTCAATAAGATAGAATGAGCTCTGAGCACAGTTTGTTGTATAGTAGGCACCATAGAAAATATATGTGAGTACCATGGACTTACAGCAAACAAACAAATTAAACCAATTTGTTAAGAAGTAAAAAAACAGTATAATATACGAAAAGATGAAACATGCAGAGAGATTTCATGACTTTTCTTATTGAAAACAATGGATGTAATATAATTGAAAGAAATCAGAATATATCACTCCAAAAATATTCATCTCTGACATAAAAATGACTTTGAACTAAAGGCAGAAATCACAGAAAAGGCTCTCTTTTACTGCCTAAAGGCAGGAAATAAGCTCTGCTTTTATTGGTGAGGGACTCACAGGCCCAACACAACACTACTATAATCTGCAAACTTTCTTAAACTAATTTTCATCTTGCTCATTAAGAAAGATAAGAGCGACTGAGCCCTAGGTGCATGTCAATGAGCTCACATGATTTAATCTGGTAAATTCTACACAAATTGATCTTTTCTTTATCTAAAGGGTTTTAAATGTTCCTGCCTGTAAGTCTTCAGATCTTCATTCTCTTATAAGGGCTTCTACATACAGGTAAAAATTCAATAAATTTGAGTGCTTTCTCCTGTTAATGTGTCTTATGTCAGTTTAATTCTTAGACCCCGCCAACTCAAAGAGGGTAAAAGAGAATTTTACCTCACCCACATAATAGATATCGAATAAAAATTTACTAAACAAATTGATCTGAAATTCCAACAATTCACATAGTTTTTACTGATTTCTCCATCAGATGTTTCTGAAATTCTCAGTAAATTCTTCTAGCTCAATCTATGACCAGATGGCAAATTGTTCATTGTGGCTGTTCTTTGTCTTCGATAAATAAGATTTTCAAGAATAAGGACATTTTTGAAGAACGATAACTCTAGACATGGTTTACGAACTTGAGAGGTATTTTCTTAGAGTGTTTTCTCTCTAACATTACTTACATCTGTGCTGCCACAGCCCTCGCCACTTCCTGTCTGTGCAGGCCATGGTCCCTACACCAGGTAGATGCATCAAGCAGAGCCCTAAGGTTTTGGTGCACATTCCTCCTACAAACATCTCATTGTGGGCTCACTCAGGGCACAGAAATACAATGCAGAGTCTTCCAGCTGTGCAGTTGAGATGACAAGGTTGGCGAAATTGTTTGCTTTCTGAAAATTCAATGAGTAGCGATCTTCTGTGGCATTTTGCTTGTTGTAAGAGTCCTGACGAATAAGGAAAATCATTGCCCTACCACTGGGTTGTTTGTACCAAAATAAGCTATAGGTTGTAAAACTGCTGTCATATCTGCAGTCCAGGGTCACGGCCCCCTTTTCCTGCACTAACACTGCCCGATGGCCTTCAGTTACCTTCTGGGCAATACTGGATCCTGAAAGACAAAAGATACAATCAGAAGATTTGGAAATAAGTGCCGTGAGACAAAAAAAAAAAAAATTCTTTTTCTCTCTCTGCTAACTTTCCTTCCCGCAGCACCCAGAAGACCCTGTCTGGACCCCCATTCCTTGGGTCACGCAGGAGGCTCATTCCCACTGAGGTCATCCCTACCTAGCCACACCGAAGCCATGACCACCTCCAGAAGTCTAGAGAGCAACATGTTCATGTTATTTCACTAGATGGAAAATATCTTGTTCGTTTTCAATTTCAGAGCTCTGCAACACAAGGTGACTCTGACAGGGAGACAGAAGAAATGCTGAGCTACATTGCTGCTGCCTCGGAACAGGAAATGGGTTTCCTGGTGTAGCAAGTTAGTGGGAGTCACGTCAAAATTTTCTATATACTGGTTGAGTCTCACTCAATGCAAAGTTCCTTTTGCACTAACCAACATTTAGTTTAAAAATAATTACACCTGAAAATAAACATGAGTAAAATTGCATATTGGAAAAAAAAAAAAGCTGATGATTGACCAACTGCTATGATCAGTCATTGCATCTGTGATGGAACTAGGTAGTGGCACTTATTTAAAAATACTACATGTAATGGATTATAGAAACAACATGAGATGGAAAAAATCATGTATTCTTATGCCTATATATGCTGTTGTTTCACCAAAGGTAGAAATAAATCACTTTCTGATAAGAAGACTAAGGTGTATGAAAAAATCACTGTCGTTCTTATAATCTTGATTTTTAAGGCAATATTCCTCCTCACTACTAATGTCTGCTCAGTTACCTTGTGCAAATAGCAGGAAAACAACTAATCTCTCTCTGCTGAAGACTGAAATGAAGCCCTTAGTCATGCAGTCCTGTCACAGAGGTCCCCTTCTCTTCTCTATTTAGAGTGATAGCTCAGCTTTCCTCAGAAAGGACATAGAAGACACCAGAGTTTGATCATCATGTTATTGATATTTTAAACTTACATTTTTCCCATTACCTCAATTAAGACCCTTAATGGTCCCCAACAAGCCTCTATATACTGTATGCCCAACTCTGAAAGCAATATTTCTAGATGACCTCATAGACCTTCATAGGATCACTAATCAAAAGATCACTGATTGCAATAGACCTTTGTGTGACTATAAAAGGAAAGCCAAGCCTAGGTATATTACTCAATAACGTGTCTACCGATAAAGCCCTATTGCCTATCATTGCCGATCTTTTGATACAGAAGCCAAGATGTGTCCTCTGTGTCTTAAAGTAATTGTAGCCTTAGCTAAATTGGTTGAAGTATCTTCTGATCTTGCCCTGGAATCACTGAGAAATCTGATAGTACCACATACCATACAATTGTTCTCCTATCTAAAAACAACCAACTTTTATCTACCAGCTGATTGAATAACGATAAAATATTATTAATTTGTTTTTATATGGTTCAATTCTGTTACTCCTCTCAATTAGAGTATCTCATGATTGTACTTCTATCATTCAAAAAATGTCCATATTCCACATAATCTACTTCTGCCTTAATAGATTTTTTAATGTCTTACATTAAAAATTGAAAGGGACAATACCAGGCAGGGAATGAAGTAACTATTCCAGACAACTTTATAAATTCCAATCCTTTAGCAGAAGCATAATTAACTCAAGTAGCAGAACTCATGCATTTTTCTCTGGCATATTAAATTATATACATACGCAGTGGTGATCATAAGTTTTACTATAGTTCAAAGCTTTTGAATATTATAACAATGGGGTTATATTAACCATCCTAACCTTTCTGTAACCCTCTCATGTATCTCATACATCCCTATTAAAAAAAGGACAGCAAATACATAAATTAGTTGATGTCTTCAAGCTACTTAGATAAAGTTTTGTCCTAAAAGTAGAATTTTATATTATGAAAGACACTGGAGAAACTAGAAAAAAATACTTCAGTGAACTGTCATGCTAAATATGATTTCTGACTGTATTTTTAATTTATGCAAGCAACTCTTTGAGAACATAAAGACAAATCCATGGAAGAGAAAACTTGGCCTTCAATATAATAAAGAATCTCGAGGAATTATCGGTTAGTTTGGTCTAGGAGAAAAAAATATTTTAAAGCCAAGGCGGTTTCCTTTGGAAGCCCAATGATTTGCAATGAACATTGGCTAAAACACTACAGGAACAACACATCACAATAGGAACATATCATCTGGTGGAGGAATATTTCTAGGATGGCAGACAGTGGAGCCAGATCATGCTTTTCTTGGCACCAATAAAAACCTATAAAGGTGGGATATAAACTAGAATATTGTCCAAGGAAACATTTGAGTATCTCCAAAAAGATTGTACACAATCGTATTCCCTCCGTTGATCGTGATATAAGTAGAAATAGTATTTTATTTTCTCTGTGGGTTGAAACATTGTCCTGTTAGAAATCCACGGCCCTCACAGTTGCTAAATATTAAACTTATTTTTGTGTTTACTACCTATACCAGTTCAAATTATCTCTATATAGAGAACGAAATTTCTCAGGGGCAGTTAAGTAAGGTTTTGCCCTCACCTAGAATCTTCACTTTTCTTATCATCTCCTCGCCCTCTGAAAAAATGAAAAGAACAAATGGAATATTAAAACTGAAATGAATTACTGTATTAGACACTCCTATGGAATAACATATTTTTAGCCTTACCTCTCATAGCCCAGCATTCTTCCCCTCACAAAGTCATATGTTGTCTCATTATGAACTGGTCACTAATAGGCCCATAGAACTCAGAATGTCCCAAAACATACATATTTTCATCTTTCACACAGTCGACTAAAAAAATAAATCAATGATACTCAGTCGTTTTATCAAAAGTCACAGATTGTTTTTCTTTAATCAGCCCTTGCATGACCTAAGACATTTGACTGGGTGCTCTGAAAAATTTCTAGGAACAGATTGTCATTTGGACTTATAAAATGACCTTATTAGATATTATTTACTACCAATTCAGCACACAAAGAACAATAAATTGATCCTCGGTTATATATTTACCAACTAGAGTGACATTATGCACCCTTAAATAACAAAATTGTAAAGTTACCTTCTTCGGAGATCTTCAACTGCAGTTCTCCAAAGATCATCGGAAGCGGAGAGTCCACCGAACATAAGTACTCACTCAAGACCCTTAAAACAAGCATAGATAATTACATAAAGTAGACATCTTTATTCAATAACATTAGAAGAGAATTCTCCTAGATGATTGAAACCATTGATTGTCATACCATACTCTGCATTCTTTTATTTTTCATACTTATAGAGGTATATTCTCATTTTAATATTAGAATGTTTGATAGTTCTGATTTACCTGACTTTGTTCTCTTACTAGTAAAATAACTTGCTTAGGTACAGACTTTACTTAAGATAATACTCGCATAAATGCTATAGTTCAGCTCTACGAAGCCATTGCTATGCAACAAAGTAAAGACATGTTGGATATGTCATAAAATGCCAAGTCACTGAAAGTCAAATAAAACTACACCTCCACTGATACTGCTAGAGGAATT
>NW_023416306.1:106587789-106594690 GCF_014176215.1 Rousettus aegyptiacus
TATATGGAATCCAAAAATCAAAATATAAAAACAAAACAGAATTAAGCTCTTAAATACTGAAAATCTATTGATGGTTGCCAGATAGTAGGGAGTTTGGATGATATAGAGAAAAAGAGGAAGGGATTAAGAAGTGGAAATTCGTAGCTGCAAAATAGTCATGGGATGTAAAGTATAGCATTGGGGATGTAGTCGATAATATTGTAATAACGCTGTATGGTATCAGATGGTCATTAGGTTTATCAGGGTATCACTTTATAAGTTTTATAAATGTTTAATCACAATGTTGTACACCTGAAGCTAATAGAATACTGTATGTCAGCTATGATTGAAAAATAAAAAAATACTTAAATCAATACATAAAATGCTCAGAGCACATAGAACAGCTGACAGCTGACAAATTTTACCATAAATCTACAGGGAGGCGGAAAATACAATGTAATTGTATTGACATGCTCTCAGGACTATTAAAAATCAGGAATTAGAGGAGAAGACAAAAAATGGAATACACAATTCAAGATTTACCATTAAGTGAAAAAATCAGAATCTTACACTAGAATTTGTGAAAATGGTACATTATATATATAAGCAATAAATTAACTGGCTGTAGAATTATCAATTTTACATATTTATATTTTATGTATTTTCTATATTTAGCATGTAATGCTTTATAATTGGGCAAAAAATAACATGCAAAATTTGAAAGATAAGATTTAAAAACTCACTCATAATAGAAATACTCAGAATTTAATTATATGAAAAGAGCCTGACTAGCAAATGTAAAGTCATCTTCAAAGCCTAAATTTCAAAAATCCACTAAACAGTCATCGACAAAGCATTCTTTCTGGATCATCTTAAACCTAACCTTCTTATTATGTGTTTTTAAGAGACAACACATTCATTTCCACTTGGTGACGAACACTATCTGACAAAGGTCTGTCCCTTCAAAGAAGGGGGCGCTGCTCCACTCGCAGGTTTGCGCACAGCTTGCAGGTGCCTGGGAAGCACTGTGGACTCGCTGCACAGAAGTAGACAGCTGAGTCTCCAGGCTGGGTGTCTTCGATGCTCAGGGAGAGCTGTTTCTCCGCCTTCTTCAGTGTAACAGTGAATCTTCTATCTTTTTTTTCATCCTTATTTGAAAGAATATCTATAATGAGCTCAGGACCTTTTCCAGCTTCTTGCTTATACCAAGGGAAGTACCTTGAGGCACTGTCTGAATAAGTACAGGTGATAATAGAGGTGTTTCCCTCCTGGACACTCAGGGTAGAAGGATGCTGATCCACTTTCTCTCCTCGGATGACCCCTATACAGAAAGAAAAAGTCAGAGAAAGATGAAAGTGTGCCAGATTGTTACTGTTCAGAATATACTTTTCCTCTTCTATAGTAACTAGAAGGAGCCTGAATAAAGCCAGTCTCTTCCTTGGCTTCTAAAGAATACCCACTAATATACCCTGTTTCCTGTGAACCCTTAACTCACAGTCCAGTTGCAGCCACAAGAACACATATAAAGCTCCAATGGATGTCTTCAGCATTCTTCCCAATTTAGATCAATTATAGACTTGCAATCTCCAGTCAATTGAGTTACTTATTACCAGGCTATCCCTTCTTTTCTCTAACAAACATGGGGTTTCTCACACTCTCTGCCCAGCCAATAGGGAAAACGCTCTGCTTCTGCCACAGATGACTCATTCAGAATCAACATATCCTTCATCAACAGCAAAGCACTACCACCCTGTGGTCACATCCATAACTACTGAATTTGTTTGTTGAATGTTCTTACCCTGTGCTTTCGAGGGTCTCAGACACGAAAAGGCAGCATAGGTCAAACAAATAAAATCTTAAATGAAAGATTAAGTTAGATGTCGAGATCACGATTTCTGTCTCTGTCTTCCACTGAGTCATGGTTTACACCTTAGAAAGAGGCAGATTCTGTTGCTATTTTTTCAATAGTAGACTAGGTCTCTTTTTTTTTTTTTTTTTAACATTTTATATTTTCTTCCTCCCCTCTCTACCCTTCCCACCGATAACCACTAGTCCATTGCCCATGACCAAGAGTCTCTGTTTCTTTGTCCTGTTCATTTGTTACTTTTAGGTTTATATCCCACATATAAGTGATATCATGTGATTATCAACATTTTCTGTCTGGCTTATTTTGCTTAGTCTGATTATTTCAAGGTCCATCCATATTGTTGCAAATGGCAGTATTTCATCTCTTTTTATGGCTGAGTAATATATGTACTACAGCTTTTTTAGAGAGATTGCTGAATCATATGGTAGATCAATTGTTAGATTTTGAGGAACCTCCATACTGTTTTCCATAGTGGCTGTACCTATTTGCAGTCCCACTAGCAGTGTATGAGGGTTCTGTTTTCTGAGCACCCTCTCCAACATTTGTTATTACTTGTCCTGTTGATTATGACTATTCTAACAAGTGTGAAATGGTATTTCATTGTGGTTCTCATTTACATTTCCCTAATAGCTAGCAATGTTGAGCATCATTTCATATATTTGTTGACCATTTGTATGTGTTCTAGGGAGAAGTGTCTGTTCAGGTCCTCTGCCCATTTTCTGATTGGGTCGTTTGTTTTTTTTTGTTGTTATTGACTCGTATGAGTTCTTTGTATATTTTGGATATTACACCCTTATTGGAAATCACTTTTCCCATTTGGCATTGCTTGGAAATCACTTTTCCCATTTGGATGGTTGTCTCTTTAACTTGCTGATGCTTCCTTTTGCTGAGCACAAACTTTTTAGCTTGATGTAGTCTAATTCATTTCTTTTTGCTTTTACTTTCCTTGCCTTTGAGACCACATTCATAACATCCTCTTTAAGTCCAAGATCTTTGAGTCTCGTTCCTATGTTTTCTTCTACATATTTAATGTTTCAGGTCTTATATTCAGGTCCTTAATTCAATTTGAGTTAATTTTGGTGTGTGGTGATAGATAACAGTCTAGTTTTATTCTTTTGCAGATGGCTTTCCAGTTTTTTCAGCACCATTTATTGAAGAGGCTTTCCTTTCTCCACTATATGTTTTTGTCTTTTTTGTCAAAAATTATTTGCCCATATAAATATGGATTTACTTCTGGACTCTCAATTCTGTTCCACTGGTCAGTGTTAGACTAGGTCTCTTATACAAAGAAAATATAAAATATTTCAACCAAAATGTACATCCAGTAATAGTCATGGAGAAATATTCTTTCCAAAAGAAACTTGTAAGAGAGTTGTTGATTCAATATTTTAAATACCTATTATTTCAGACTCTGCTCCTCTAAGCTGGTCTTGCCCATGACCTTGCTATTCCCAGAAAACTGACAGTACCTACCAAGAGTCAGAATGTGCAAACTTCCTTCAGTAGAGATGACTGTGACAAGAGGTAAAGGATTGAATCTTAATGATAAAGAAGCAGGAATGGAAATTTCCATGAGACAGGAAACAGTCTGACCCAATGTTCTTTTCCATTGACATGATCAAATTTCTCAGACCTATAAATTTCCAGAATTATTTCCCTCCATCAAAAACTCTTTTTCATCTCCTTTAATAACTTTGTATTTTCCAATTACCTCTGTAAGAAAAACGATCTAGGGAAAGCTGAATATTGCCGATGTCTGCTAGGGAAATAGTACAAATAAGAACTGACCCTAAAAAGTTGATCGTGAGAAATAGTCCCTGGCAAACCAAGACTACCTCATTTCCAGATGTGAAAGCTCCTTTCCTGCGATTTGTACTCAATAATCCTCACGAGTTAGGGAAATAAGCATAATCCCTCATCCTTCAGCTATGATGAAGAATCACAAATCAACATATAAGGATCAACGTGTAAATATAAATGTTTTTTACATACGTAAAACTTTTCCATTCTAAAGATTGTCCTCTATTCTCTCTTTCATCATCCATGAGATAGAACTCACAGATTTTACATTGAACTAATTTCCCTCATCTTAGAAACCAGACACTCCAGATCAGCACTTGCCTTTTTGAGTTAGAGATCCAGAATGGATTGTGACAATTTAACTATGCTCTGTACAGCAGAGTGTTCCACATATTAAGTCTAACACAGGTAGTGATGCCCTGGACAAAATTTGCAGCCCCATTACTACTTCATTGGCTATGGCCTGACTCATCATCAAAGTGTTAACCTGGAGAGGCTTCTTCTAGTACCTTCATGAACTGCCAGCGGCTTGAAGACAACGTTCCCCCTAGGCTCCAGATTCCAGTAATCATTTCTTTACAACAACGTGTTAGTGGTGCTCTCGATTCATATACTACCTTTCAGAAATGTCTACCTGGGATAATGAACATATTTGCAATGTCTAGAAAAACCCTTAGAAATACATCGGAGTGTTGGTGATGGCACTATCCCTTTTGGCTTACTCTTACAAGAAAGTGCATGATGGACTTGGTTTGCCAGTAATGGCAATGGCTCAGCCTGTCTTTTTTCCTGCCCAAAGGGTCAAAGATTTACAACAATTAGAATGCTTCATTCCAGCAGTGGAACTGTTAGCCCACAGCTTTCACAAACTCAAACTGCAGAGATCGAAGTGAAGGGGCTTGCGTTAGGCAGCTTTCTTTGCTCAGTAGGATGGTCCCATAGGAAGAAAGCAGGGAAAAGAATCCTAAAGAGGGATTAATGAGATCCAGTTTCTTTCTACAAAGTAAAGATTTATTGAGGACTGGTTGGGTACAATATAGAGTGGTGTGAGACTGGGGAGAAATTGTCCTGCATCGTGGGGCACCAAGACCATTTTCACAGCCTCATGCAGTCAGGTATGTCTGGTATGTCTACGGTAGCCCCCAACCAAACCTGGGCCCTCTTCAGTGATAGAAACGGGGTCATCAGTATGAGTTCCTGTCTGGGTTTTCATTTCTTCTACAGGATCAGTGATGGATCAAGGATAACCTAAGTCCCTAGGAAAATGGAATAGAATAGGACTTCCCCACTGAGTGTAAATGTCATCACAGACAGTGCAATGGGGATGGACTCCATGGCTGAGCCCTGGGGAAACAGAACATTTCTTTCTGGAAATTCATTTTTTATATGTATATCTGTAACTTTCATATCTCTCTTGTAAGAAGAAAATTGAGCAATTTGTAGAACCTGGAGTTGGTGCATGAGTTAGTCACACATAGAGGAAAAAACTGCTCTCTCAAACAACCTGATTGTATCTGGCTTCTAGCTCCCTCCTCCCAAGATCAACTCCGGTGTCGAAAAATCACAACAGACTGACTACTGTAATTTTGGGGACCCAGTACAAAATGAAAGTTTGGGACAAGAAAAACAAAAAAATGATATTATGTAATAAAATATAGAGCTCTCTTTTAAAAAATATTTTCTTACTTAGAAAACATAATGGGATTTATAATGATACATAAGAAACAAAATAAAATTACCATTTGCAAATAATATTTTGGGGTCATAATTTTAACAATTCAATAACAAAAAAATACTTTATTAGTCTGGGATCCTGACAATAATAAGATTTTCTGGCTTGCTTTTCTATAAATTAATTTGGTAGGTTATTTTTTTACATTTACACATTCCACATCACATTCCAATCAATATAATTAAAAGCAATGTCAGTTGTTAATAAAAATACTGCAAACAGAATATTTCATAATTTCTAATTTTGAGATGGCTATTTCTGTTGATGGAACTGAGAGTAAAGCTCTTAAAGAGTATTTTCTGTGGTGTAGCAATATCAGCATAAATAGCTGATAAATGAGTTTAAAATATAAATTCTAGTAAATCTAGAGCTGATGTCTCTAGTGAAACAGTTTTTCTCTAAAAGATTTAACTCTGCATAGCAATCAGTTTCATGTAAGTCAGATTTAATTTTAAATGTAAATTTATACAACAACATTTTAATGTTTTCTCTGATATTTTCTGTAATGGCAGAGGACTTCTAAGAAACTAAAAGTGCCTTCATGACTTGTATATAGTAATGCAGAATGCTTGTTTATGCATCCTGTCACTGTCTTTTTAATTATCAAGAAAATTAATTTACCTATCTTCTATGTTAATACCGAGTTTGCTGAATTAGTTCAAATTGCACGTGCAAATGACATTTTTTCCATTGAAGCTATTATCTTTCTATTAATTTCTATTTCTAAGCCTATGAATATTTGTTTTCCAATGTTGGAGCAATTTTCTAAACATGAGTCTCTAAACTTTTGAGGATTTTAATAACTCTTGGACATGTTTTATTGCAATTTACATGTATATTTAATTTTGTAATAATTTATTAATAAGGTTTATTGCCACCCCCTTTGGGATCCTAGAGAGCTCAAGATTGCCACAAGTTTACTGTGTAAAGGCACCTGTGCCAGCAACATGCCTGCCCCGTGGGAGGGGTGGGGCTGCAGGCCCAGCTGCAGTTTGGGTACAGGCTGCAGATCGTCTGGGAGCACTGTGCCTGCCCTGCACAGAGGTAGGTTGCTGAGTCCTCCAACTGGGAGTCTGTGATGAGCAGGGTGCTATACTGTTCCTTAGTATTCATTGAAGAGGTTAATCTTTCATTTTGCTTTGTTCCTGAACTCATGTAAAAAAGACTGGTGAGGCCACCTCCAGGATTCTGTCGGAACCACTGCATAGATGTCACCATGATAGAAAATTTGCACCTCAGAGTAGAATTGGTTCCCTCCTGGAGACTCAGGGATAAAGGACTCTGCTCCACATCCAGCCCTCTCACACCTGCTTGGAAAGAGGAAAACAAACACTAATGATGTCACTGGGACTAATGATGCAGCTTCTAAACCTATGAAATATCCCTGGAAGTATCCAAACAGGAGTGTCTAGGAGCTATGTCAGTTCTCCCTTCCTTCCCTCCACATCCAGCTATGGAACACTTCCCAGGCCCCCATGTGGGACAGAGTCAACTCACAGCAAACCTGGAACACACAGAAGCCC
>NW_023416306.1:106666044-106782983 GCF_014176215.1 Rousettus aegyptiacus
AACCTGGGCACAAGTTTTAAGTGACACAGTCTGAGGTCTAGTCTGAGGACATATTGCAAATGTCCCTATGGTTCCTGTGGGTCAGAGAAGAAGCCCTCTGCCTACAAAGTGCTCCCTACTCTCCTCCAGTCATTTACCTGACTTAGTTCTATTCATCCCCCCGAGATTCAATCAACATGCCACAGAAGAAACATTATCTAATGCAGTTGTCAACCTGTGGTTGAATGACCAGGTTTTTTCTTCAATCCATGGACTCATACCTTTGTTAAATAGAGTTAAAATAAATTGCTTGAATTCTGTTGCTTTCAAATAATGTACTCTACAGTCAAAATGAGTGCAGTCAGACTTCACCAGACCATGCATTCTCATTCTCATTTTCCTATATCAAAAATATAGCCATTCAGAAATTGGAAACATATCTTCATCCCACCGCTGCAGCAGCGTGGCTCCAAGGCTTTCACTTAGAGCACACCCCAAGAGCTTTACATTTCAGCAGCATGGAAGTTGGCGTCTGATTTACCTGGTGCCAATATGCTGATTTATGATTGTGATTCAGTTGACTGCAACTTTTAATCCTTAATTTTTTCTTTTCTCTAAATGAACATATTAATTAAGCAACATCTAACATCCATGATAATTATGAGAAAATAGAATTTTTTTTTAAAGCTCGGGATGGTTCAATTAGTGATAAAAATATCAGAAAGTGGTTGCCTGTAGGAGAAGGGATTTGACTAGAAAGAGGCACCATGGGACTTCTGAGGTGAAGGAAATGTTCTATATATTGTTTTGTTACATGGATGTAAATAATTCTCAAGACTCATTGAACCGAACACTTAAGGTCTATGCACTTCATTGTGGAAAAAATTATACCTCAATAAAAAAGAAGCAAACCAAAATAAAATAAAATACACACACACTAATTCATTCGTCCAGCTTTCTAGTTGTTGCAGAAATTTATTTATAAGTTACTAATTGTTAGAGGACAGCTGGAGTTTGCTGCAAATCATAACCTACTCCCAACCCCTTTGACAAGTGCCTGAAACATAGAATCGACAAAGACTAGCTGGATTTCACTATGCTCTGAAAGGGTAAATAGATACAAATAAAATGATTAAAGAAAATGGAAGACCATATAGCTCGAATATAAACATCAACGGCTATACAAAATAATATGAGTAGATCTCACAAAGGCAAAATTGTGTGAAAAAAAAAAAAAAGCCACATCCAAGAGAACATGCTAAATGATTCTAAGTACAAAAACAGAGAAATCTAATCCATGTAGTTTGATGTCAGGACAGTGGTTACTAGGCGTGGCCAAGACAGGAGTGTCCTGGCCTATGGGTGCTGGTTACCTGAGTTTTTACTATTTGTGACAATTCATCATCTGGTTCTATACTTATGTAGGTGCACATTTCTCTATGTATAGCTTACTTTATTTTATTCTGGTTCCTTTTTTATTGAACTATAATTTACTTACAATAAAAGGCATAGTTCCTAAATGTTCATTTCAATGTGTTCGATAATTTTATATACTTAGGTGATCACCACCCAAACAAATACAAAAGATTTCCATAATCCCAAACGTCCTTGGGCCTCTCTCCAGTCAAACCCTCCTTTCCAGAGGAAATCACCTTTTGACTTGTATCACCATAGTTTAGTTCTTTCTGTTCTTGAATTTCATATAAATGGAATAATACAGTATTGGGTGGGAGGATCTGGCTTCTATCACTCAAAATAAGGGTTTAGAGATCCATCCTGTGTTGTGTGTATCAGTCAGTGCGTATTCAATCCTTTTTATAGCTAAGTAATATTCTTTTAAACCATAATCATTAAGTTGTCTGTCGCTGGTAGACATTTGGGTAGTTTCCAGTTTGTGGAAAACATGAATAAGGCCGAGACGAACATTTCACTCCTCTTCAGTAAATACCTGTGAATGGACCTGCTGGACCATAGCAAATCCACAAAGTGATTGTATCATTTGACAATCCCACCAGCAGTTCATGAAATATCTAATTGCTTTACATATTTGCCAATATTTGAGATGTTCTCATGGTTTGTTTTCTGCCCTTCTAGCGGGGATGAATGGCATCTGAATGTGGATTTTATTTGCATCTCCCTGATGACTAATGATGTTGAGCATTTTTATGTATTTATTAGTCATCTCATTTACATATTTTATTATTGTGTTATCTTTTCATTGTTGATTTATGTGAGTTCTGTATATATTCTGGAAATACTCTTTTTTCAGATGTATCTTTCTGGATTTTTTCCCCCCCAGACTTTACATTGCCTATTGATTTTCTTAATATTATCTTTTGAGAAGCAGAAATTTAAAATTTTGTTCATATCTTACTTATTAATCGCTCTTTTTTTAAGGTGTATGACTTGATTTTTAAAAATTATAGTTAACATACAATTTTTTCAACATCTATATACCTTATAATGTGATCACCACAATATACCTAGAAACCATCTGTACACAGTTATTACAATATTATTGACTATATTCCCTGTGCTCCACATTACATCCCCATGAATTATTTATTTTTTAACTACAGGTTTGTACCTCTTATTTCCTTCACCTTTTTCAACCATCCTCCCATCCCCTTCCCCTCTGGCGACCCTCAGTTTGTTCTATCAATGAATCTGTTTCTGTTTTGTTTTGATTGTTTGTTTAGATTCTACATATAAGTGAAATTCTTTGGTGTTTTTCTTTCTCTGACTTATTTCACTTCGCATAGTACCCTGTAGGTCCATCCATGTTGTTGTAAATGGTAGGATTTCATTCTTTGTTATTACTGAATAATATTCCACCGGATATATACCACATCTTTTTATTCATTCATCTGTCAAGGGACACCATAGATTACTTCCATATCTCGGCTATAGTAAATAATGCTGCAATGAATATAAGGGTGCATATGTATTTTCAAGTAAGTGTGTATGGGCAGTATATTTTGTACATTGCCGAAAAAATCTCTGCTTACTCGTAGGTCTCAAAAGTATTCTCTGCTTGTTTTGTGCTATTTTTAGTAGGAGCTTTGAGATTTAAATGTGCCTTTAATTTATCCTAGTCTACTTTCAAATAACATCAGTTCTCTTTAGGAGAAAATATATTCCTGTTGCAACTGAATATGCTATTGTTTTTATTTTGACTCAAAGATGCAGTAGCTTTTTTAAAGTTAATAAAGTCAGTAAAATTATCAACAAAACTTTAAAAAATTTACCTAGATATCTACCTTTTCTGGTATTCTTTGTTTCTTTTTGTGAATCTGAGTTTCCATGTGATACTATTTTTTTATGGCATGAAGACTTTCTTTCAACATTTCTTGTACTGCAGGTGAGCTGGAGACAAGGGATCTTGTTTTTGTCTCCGAAAATATAATTATTTTGTCTTTCTTTTTACAGGATATTTTTGCCACCTTCAGAATTCTAGGTGGTCAATATATTTTTCTTCAGCACTTTAAATGCATTTTTTCCATCGTTTGGGCTAAAAAAAAAAAATCAGTTATCATTTGTATTATTGTTTCTGAATGCACATAATATAACTGTCTTTTTCCTTGACTGCTTTTAAGATCTGATCTTTAATATTTTTTTTTCAGGATTTTGATTGTGACATGTGTAGGTGTGGCCTTCTTTGTATTTATCATACTTGGGATCATACTTCTCTAAAAAAAAAGTCTTAAAAAAGATAAGGACACTAATTCCATCACGAGGCCCCACCTTCATAATTCATCTAAACCTAATTATTTCTTAAAGGTGCTACCTCCAAACACCATTACATTTGGGGTTAGCAATCTGGCATATGATTTGGGGGTGCTGGGACACAGACACTAAGTCCATAATGGAGAGTGAGGGAACAAATGTCAGAACCACCCACACCCTAGAGGCAGGGGGCAAAAGAAGAAGTACTTGATTTTTCTTTCTTTCTACCCACAGATCTCTTGCAAGTTTTTATCAGTGGCTAAATACAGTAAGATGCCAAAAGCAAGAAAAGCCTGGATGATGTCATCCATAGGATTTGGACTATCAGAGCCTAGAAGAAGACAAACAATGGAGAGGAAGCCTGGATTTGGGTGAAAGGGCAAACCAAGAATAACTAACGAAGGGGTAAAGGAGAGAATAGATCCTGTGTATCCTTGCTCCTGTCTCAACGAACTCCTCAACTTACAGCTCACCTGAAGTCATAAGAATCCAAGAGGATTCTCCATTGTTTCTTATTTGAATTGAGAAGTCATTCTAGGTTTTGAAGTTTGACCAGTGTCCAGGTGACCCTGTTCTCCTATGTAGTAGTACGATAGCTCAAATTTAGATTCCAGAAACATGGGGTTTCCTTATCCATTTGTCTTGCTAGTTAATAATAGACAATGTATATCTTTCTCTTATGGACTGAATTTTATCTGCCTAAAATTCCTTTGCTGAAGCCCTAAACTCTAAAGTGAGTATATTTGGAGACAAGGCCTTTAAGGAGGTAATTGACATTAAGCGAGGTCATAAGGAAGAGGCCCTAAGCCAGAGGAAAGGCCATGTGAGGGCACAGCAAGAAGACAGCCATTCGCAAGTCAGGAAGGAACACTCAGCAGAAACCAGCATCTCTGGGTTTTTGATCTTGGACTTCCCACTCTATAGACGAACATGTGTCCTTCTTGTGAGAGGCATCCATGGTCTCTGCACAGGGATCTTTCCTGTTTTACAGTAAAATACAGAAGGTTATTGAAATATTTTAAACTAATGTTTTAATTAAAGAGCTGAGATGGGTCAAATCCTGGTTTCCTTTCAGATGAACTATCTTAGAACCTAAAGCCCAAACCCAGGTGAGTGACCTATCACATTTTTGGGATTTACAGATCTGAGCGATGGTCTAGGAGACAGAACAAGGAGAGTGACACAGCCTTCCCTGATTGGCTGCCTCTCACCTAGTGTGCAGTGTGGGCGGGAAGAGGGGACGTCCTTCGGTGCCCTGACCTGTGAATGCCTCCACAGCCGTGTTTCCTGAGCCTCTGTGTGGAGTGAAGGATTGATGGGGAGTTGAATTAAACTTTCTGCAGCAAAGACTGAGCCAGAGAGGGGCAAAGCCTGTCTTAGTTGTCGAAACTTGGTCAGGACAGTAAGACCATATTCTGTATCCCTCGTTTGGTTCATGAAATTTTGCATGAAAAGTATAAGATTACTAGGGCTTTTCAAAGGTTAAATAGCTAAAATGACTTGGTAGTGATTAATCCCATAACAGTTTTCCTGGAAATGTTTCCTTTGAGAGGTTTGGAGAATGGAGAAGCAAGGAGCCATTCTGGCTTTGCACAGGCACCTTTAGGGATCAAAGCTCTGGTTCTCTTTAACACTGACATCCACCCTATCTTACCTGCAGAGCAATTCCCAGCCTCTTAGGTTCCTAGGAATTACCTGAACTGGGTTCATTTTCCTGAGGAAAAGCTAAATAAACTCAGCACTGCTTAGGGAGAGAATGTAACTCTTCCTTCCAGGGCTGCCTACAGCCAAGCCCCGCCTGTGCTCCTCTGGGTTTGTGTTCAGCCCCTCCTGCAGTTCCCCTCACTGTGTCACTCAGAACACAGTAGTACACAGCTGAGTCTGACATTTGGAGTGAAGATTTCTGCAGGTGGAAGGAGCTGTCACTCTTAACAAGCTGGGCCTGAAAACCTTGAGACTCTATCCTCTGGTTTTCTCTTGTGCTCTTCAGGAGGAGCTGGAGAGGTTTATTGAGATACTGGACATACCAGAACAGGAAAGGATCTGAATAAGAGGTCTGGTAATTGCAGTTCAGGATCACAGTTGCCCCCTCAAGGAGGGTAACAGGGCCTTCCGTCTGGGTCACTGAGTCTCCTCCATTGGTGTCTCCTAAAAAATAATTACGTCGTTTTATTAAAAATGTACATTAAGAGAGTTTTCAGCAAGAGAAGAAAAGTAAAAGTTATCTAAGATTATAGGAAAATAAAAAATCATTACCATTTAGAATAAAATGTCACTTACCGAATAGTAGGAAGATCACAAGAACTGAGTAGGTGGCAGAAAACATGTCAGCAGAAGAAAATGATCCTTGCTCCCTGGAACACCCCAAATGCAATAGGGCTAGTCCCCAGCGAGCTCTTATAGAAACTTCTCACTCACAAATTAGGAGTCCCTTTCTGCACAGCAAGTCTGTCTTGTTACAAAGGTAACCCGAATCAAACCATCACCTGGGTACGAAAGTAAATCACATCTGAAGGAAGCAGCGCTATCTGGTGGTTGTCCTTCAGATTGCACCAGAGCTCTGTCTCGGACCTTATCCCTTCTTAATAACAGCTTGAGGGGTAGATACAGTAGAATGGTCTAGGAAATTAAGTAGAAAGCACTAAACATTCCCTCTACAGGTTAACTAAAACTATTAGGTTCACTAAAAGTTCAAAAATAGTTAAGTATTACTTCCATCATGTTCTGCATGGTACAAAAATCTGTAGCTTCCCAAACAAACCTGGGCACAACTTTTAAGTGACACAGTCTGAGGTCTAGTCTGAGGACATATTGCAAATGTCCCTATGGTTCCTGTGGGTCAGAGAAGAAGCCCTCTGCCTACAAAGTGCTCCCTACTCTCCTCCAGTCATTTACCTGAATTAGTTCTATTCATCCCCCCGAGATTCAATCAACATGCCACAGAAGAAACATTATCTAATGCAGTTAACCTGTGGTTGAATGACCAGGTTTTTTCTTCAATCCATGGACTCATACCTTTGTTAAATAGAGTTAAAATAAATTGCTTGACTTCTGTTGCTTTCAAATAATGTACTCTACAGTCAAAATGAGTGCAGTCAAACTTCACCAGACCATGCATTCTCATTCTCATTTTCCTATATCAAAAATATAGCCATTCAGAAATTGGAAACATATCTTCATCCCACCGCTGCAGCAGCGTGGCTCCAAGGCTTTCACTTAGAGCACACCCCAAGAGCTTTACATTTCAGCAGCATGGAAGTTGGCGTCTGATTTACCTGGTGCCAATATGCCGATTTATGATTGTGATTCAGTTGACTGCAATTTTTAATCCTTAATTTTTTCTTTTCTCTAAATGAACGTATTAATTAAGCAACATCTAACATCCATGATAATTATGAGAAAATAGAAATTTTTTTTAAGCTCAGGATGGTTCAACTACTGATAAAAATATCAGAAAGTGGTTGCCTGTAAGAGAAGGGATTTGACTAGAAAGAGGCACCATGGGACTTCTGAGGTGAAGGATATGTTCTATATATTGTTTTGTTACATGGATGTAAATAATTCTCAAGACTCATTGAACCGAACACTTAAGGTCTATGCACTTCATTGTGGAAAAAATTATACCTCAATAAAAAAAGAAGCGAGCCAAAATAAAATAAAATACACACACACACAAATTCATTCGTCCAGCTTTCTAGTTGTTGCAGAAATTTATTTATACTTTACTAATTGTTAGAGGACAGCTGGAGTTTGCTGCAAATCATAACCTACTCCCGACCTTTCTGACAAGTGCCTGAAACATAGAATCGACAAAGACTAGCTGGATTTCACTATGCTCTGAAAGGGTAAATAGATACAAATAAAATGATTAAAGAAAATGGAAGACCATATAGCTCGAATATAAAGATCAACAGCTATACAAAATAATATGAGTAGATCTCACAAAGGCAAAATTGTGTAAAAAAAAAAAAAAAAGCCACATCCAAGAGAACATGCTAAATGATTCTAAGTACAAAAACAGAGAAATCTAATCCATGTAGTTTGATGTCAAGACAGTGGTTACTAGGCGTGGCCAAGACAGGAGTGTCCTGAACTATGGCTGCTGGTTACCTGAGTTTTTACTATTTGTGACAATTCATCATATGGTTCTATACTTATGTAGGTGCACATTTCTCTATGTATAGCTTACTTTATTTTATTCTGGTTCCTTTTTTATTGCAATATAATTTACTTACAATAAAAGGCACAGTTCCTAAATGTTCATTTCAATGTGTTCGATAATTTTATATACTTAGGTGATCACCACCCAAACAAAATACAAAAGATTTCCATAATCCCAAACGTCCTTGGGCCTCTCTCCAGTCAAACCCTCCTTTCCAAAGGAAATCACCTTTTAACTTGTATCACCATAGTTTAGTTCTTTCTGTTCTTGAATTTCATATAAATGGAATAATACAGTATTAGGTGGGAGGATCTGGCTTCTATCACTCAAAATAAGGTTTTAGAGATCCATCCTGTGTTGTGTGTATCAGTCAGTGCGTATTCAATCCTTTTTATAGCTAAGTAATATTCTTTTAAACCATAATCATTAAATAGTCATCTGCTGGTAGACATTTGGGTTGTTTCCAGTTTGTGGAAAACATGAATAAGGCCGAGACAAACATTTCACTCCTCTTCAGTAAATACCTGTGAATGGACCGGCTGGGCCATAGAAAGTCCCCAAAGTGATTGCATCATTTGACAATCCCACCAGCAGTTCATGAAATATCTAATTGCTTTACATATTTGCCAATATTTGAGATGTTCTCATGGTTTGTTTTCTGCCCTTCTAGCGGGGATGAATGGCATCTGAATGTGGATTTAACTTGCATCTCCCTGATGACTAATGATGTTGAGCATTTTTATGTATTTATTAGTCATCTCATTTACATATTTTATTATTGTGTTATCTTTTCATTGTTGATTTATGTAAGTTCTGTATATATTCTGGAAATACTCTTTTTTCAGATGTATCTTTCTGGATTTTTTCCCCCCAGACTTTACATTGCCTATTGATTTTCTTAATATTATCTTTTGAGAAGCAGAAATTTAAATTTTTGTTCATGTCTTACTTATTATTCTTTCTTTTTTTAAGGTGTATGACTTGATTTTTAAAAATTATAGTTAACATACAATTTTTTCAACATCTATATACCTTATAACGTGATCACCACAATATGCCTAGAAACCATCTGTACGCAGTTATTACAATATTATTGACTATATTCCCTGTGCTCTACATTACATCCCCATGAATTATTTATTTTTTAACTAGAGGTTTGTATCTCTTATTTCCTTCACCTTTTTCAACCATCCTCCCATCCCCTTCCCCTCTGGCGACCCTCAGTTTGTTCTATCAATGAATTTGTTTCTGTTGTGTTTTGATTGTTTGTTTAGATTCTACATATAAGTGAAATTCTTTGGTGTTTTTCTTTCTCTGACTTATTTCACTTCTCATAGCACCCTGTAGGTCCATCCATGTTGTTGTAAGTGGCAGAATTTCATTCTTTGTTATTACTGAATAATATTCCACTGTATATATACCACATCTTTTTTATTCACTCATCTGTCAATGGACACCATAGATTACTTCCATAACTCGGCTATAGTAAATAATGCTGCAATGAATATAGGGGTGCATATGTATTTTCAAGTTAGTGTGTATGGTCAGTATATTTTGTACATTGCCAAAAAAATCTCTGCTTGCTCGTAGGTCTCAAAAGTATTCTCTGCTTGTTTTGTGCTATTTTTAGTAGGAGCTTTGAGATTAAAATGTGTTTTTAATTTATCCTAGTCTACTTTCAAATAACATCGATTCTCTTTAGGAGAAAATATATTCCTGTTGCAACTGAATATGCTATAAAAACTCACAACATTGTTTTTATTTTGACTCAAAGACGCAGTAGCTTTTTTAAAGTTAATAATAAAGTCAGTAAAATTATCAACAAAACTTTAAAAAATTTACCTAGATATCTACCTTTTCTGGTATTCTTTGTTTCTTTTTGTGAATCTGAGTTTCCATGTGATACTATTTTTTTATGGCATGAAGACTTTCTTTAACATTTCTTGTACTGCAAGTCAGCTGGAGACAAGGGATCTTGTTTTTGTCTCTGAAAATATAATTATTTTGTCTTTCTTTTTACAGGATATTTTTGCCACCTTCAGAATTCTAGGTGGTCAATATATTTTTCTTCAGCACTTTAAATGCATTATTTCCATCGTTTGGGCTAAAAAAAAAAATCAGTTATCATTTGTATTATTGTTTCTGAATGCACATAATATAACTGTCTCTTTCCTTGACTGCTTTTAAGATCTGATCTTTAATATTTTTTTTTCAGGATTTTAATTGTGACATGTGTAAGTGTGGCCTTCTTTGTATTTATCATACTTGGGATCATACTTCTCTAAAAAAAAGTCTTAAAAAAGATAAGGACACTAATTCCATCACGAGGCCCCACCATCATGATCTCATCTAGACCTAATTATTTCTTAAAGGTGCTACCTCCAAACACCATTACATTTGGGGTTAGCAATCTGGCATATGATTTGGGGGTGCTGGGACACAGACACTAAGTCCATAATGGAGAGCGAGGGAACCAATGTCAGAACCACCCACACCCTAGAGGCAGGGGGCAAAAGAAGAAGTACTTGATTTTTCTTTCTTTCTACCCACAGATCTCTTGCAAGTTTTTATCAGTGGCTAAATACAGTAAGATGCCAAAAGCAAGAAAAGCCTGGATGATGTCATCCATAGGATTTGGACTATCAGAGCCTAGAAGAAGACAAACAATGGAGAGGAAGCCTGGATTTGGGTGAAAGGGCAAACCAAGAATAACCAACAAAGGGGAAAAGGAGAGAATAGATCCTGTGTATCCTTGCTCCTGTCTCAACGAACTCCTCAACTTACAGCTCACCTGAAGTCATAAGAATCCAAGAGGATTCTCCATTGTTTCTTATTTGAATTGAGAAGTCATTCTAGGTTTTGAAGTTTGACCAGTGTCCAGGTGACCCTGTTCTCCTATGTAGTAGTACGATAGCTCAAATTTGGAATCCAGAAACATGGGGTTACCTTATCCATTTGTCTTGCTAGTTAATAATAGACAATGTATATCTTCCTCTTATGGACTGAATTTTATCTGCCTAAAATTCCTTTGCTGAAGCCCTAAACTCTAAAGTGAGTATATTTGGAGACAAGGCCTTTAAGGAGGTAATTGACATTAAGCGAGGTCATAAGGAAGAGGCCCTAATCCAGAGGAAAGGCCATGTGAGGGCACAGCAAGAAGACAGCCATTCGCAAGTCAGGAAGGAACACTCAGCAGAAACCAGCATCTCTGGGTTTTTGATCTTGGACTTCCCACTCTATAGACGAACATGTGTCCTTCTTGTGAGAGGCATCCATGGTCTCTGCACAGGGATCTTTCCTGTTTTACAGTAAAATACAGAAGGTTATTGAAATATTTTAAACTAATGTTTTAATTAAAGAGCTGAGATGGGTCAAATCCTGGTTTCCTTTCAGATGAACTATCTTAGAACCTAAAGCCCAAACCCAGGTGAGTGACCTATCACATTTTTGGGATTTACAGATCTGAGCGATGGTCTAGGAGACAGAACAAGGAGAGTGACACAGCCTTCCCTGATTGGCTGCCTCTCACCTAGTGTGCAGTGTGGGCGGGAAGAGGGGATGTTCTTCGGTGCCCTGACCTGTGAATGCCTCCACAGCCGTGTTTCCTGAGCCTCTGTGTGGAGTGAAGGATTGATGGGGAGTTGAATTAAACTTTCTGCAGCAAAGACTGAGCCAGAGATGGGCAAAGCCTGTCGAAACTTGGTTAGGACAGTAAAGACCATATTCTGTATCCCTCGTTTGGTTCATGAAATTTTGCATGAAAAGTATAAGATTACTAGGGCTTTTCAAAGGTTAAATAGCTAAAATGACTTGGTAGTGATTAATCCCATAACAGTTTTCCTGGAAATGTTTCCTTTGAGAGGTTTGGAGAATGGAGAAGCAAGGAGCCATTCTGGCTTTGCACAGGCACCTTTAGGGATCAAAGCTCTGGTTCTCTTTAACACTGACATCCACCCTATCTTACCTGCAGAGCAATTCCCAGCCTCTTAGGTTCCTAGGAGTTACCTGAGCTGGGTTCATTTTCCTGAGGAAAAGCTAAATAAACTCAGCACTGCTAAGGGAGAGAATGTAACTCTTCCTTCCAGGGCTGCCTACAGCCAAGCCCCGCCTGTGCTCCTCTGGGTTTGTGTTCAGCCCCTCCTGCAGTTCCCCTCACTGTGTCACTCAGAACACAGTAGTACACAGCTGAGTCTGACATTTGGAGTGAAGATTTCTGCAGGTGGAAGGAGCTGTCACTCTTAACAAGCTGGGCCTGAAAACCTTGAGACTCTATCCTCTGGTTTTCTCTTGTGCTCTTCAGGAGGAGCTGGAGAGGTTTATTGAGATACTGGACATACCAGAACAGGAAAGGAGCTGAATAAGAGGTCTGGTAATTGCAGTTCAAGATCATAGGTGCCCCCTCGAGGAGGGTAACAGGGCCTTCTGTCTGGGTCACTGAGTCTCCTCCATTGGTGTCTCCTAAAAAATAATTACGTCGTTTTATTAAAAATGTACATTAAGAGAGTTTTCAGCAAGAGAAGAAAAGTAAAAGTTATCTAAGATTATAGGAAAATAAAAAATCATTACCATTTAGGATAAAATGTCACTTACCGAATAGTAGGAAGATCACAAGAACTGAGTAGGTGGCAGAAAACATGTCAGCAGAAGAAAATGATCCTTGCTCCCTGGAACACCCCAAATGCAATAGGGCTAGTCCCCAGCGAGCTCTTATAGAAACTTCTCACTCACAAATTAAGAGTCCCTTTCTGCACAGCAAGTCTGTCTTGTTGTTCCAAAGGTAACGCGAATCAAACCACCACCTGGGTACAAAAGTAAATCACGTCTGAAGGAAGCAGCGCCATCAGGTGGTTGTCCTTCAGATTGCACCAGAGCTCTGTCTCGGACCTTATCCCTTCTCAGTAACAGCTTGAGGGGTAGATACAGGAGAATGGTCCAGGAAATTAAGTAGAAAGCACTAAACATTCCCTCTACAGGTTAACTAAAACTATTAGGTTCACTAAAAGTTCAAAAATAGTTAAGTATTACTTCCATCATGTTCTGCATGGTACAAAAATCTGTAGCTTCCCAAACAAACCTGGGCACAACTTTTAAGTGACACAGTCTGAGGTCTAGTCTGAAGACATATTGCAAATGTCCCTATGGTTCCTGTGGGTCAGAGAAGAAGCCCTCTGCCTACAAAGTGCTCCCTACTCTCCTCCAGTCATTTACCTGAATTAGTTCTATTCATCCCCCCGAGATTCAATCAACATGCCACAGAAGAAACATTATCTAATGCAGTTGTCAACCTGTGGTTGAATGACAGGTATTCCCCCCCCCCCCCAATCCATCATGGACTCATACCTTTGTTAAATAGAGTTAAAATAAATTGCTTGACTTCTGTTTCACTGGTAAAGGTAGAGTGCTTTGGAATTATCCTTCCAACTAGAAGACTAGACAAAATAAATGAAATGATTTTTGGACATAGGACTATAGATAGTATGGAGGTAAAGAAAACAGATGAGATGAGCCCTAACATTGCCCCAACTTGCTCCCTGGAGGCAGTTTCTGGGCATCGGTGCAGGAATCACTTACCAAAAATTGCCCAGCTGTTGCACTGTGTTGATGAGACAGAATGAGGAGTTTGGGGATCCAGAGCCCTCAGAATTTGTGTACCAGTGTACCAGAGAGGAGGGAGCTGCACAGTGAGAGCTATCTACGATGTGTAAAGCCCTGCAACAGATAAGAACACATAAACCCAAATAAGACATGGTTCCTATCTCAAATTGCTTCCAATTGAGTGAGGAGCGGATCGTTACAATGGATCCTATCCCTAACCCTGCCTGTATTCCCACTAGTCCAGGCCCAGGCATGTGAAATGAGGGGCCAGACTGGAAATAGACAGCTGATGCACTTATAGCTAGGTGAATAAAGCTGTTTGGATATCTTCTCTCCAGTGTTTAGATTTATTTTTGCCCTTTCATCTGCCTCTCCCTTTCTTAGGCCTGTGTATCAAGATCTTTAACCTCCAAGGCTCAGGCGTCTAACACCCAGTGTATAGTGGTCCAGGATATTAGAGAAGGTGGCATTTACCTTCAGGTTTGGGTGTCCAGACACAAGCCTAGTACTTTCTTTCTCCTTTCTCCTCATTTTATCGCATGAGCTCTCTAACGAGCTTCCAGAAAGATTCAGTATCATCTGGCCTTTGAAATAAATACAATTAACTTTCATATTAATATACCTCAATTATATATTTTATAACACTGAATCTCAAAATCAAAAAGTTCTCCATTTTGCCTGAAGCTTGAATTATTTGAGGAGTGCGTTTTGGAGGTGGATCAATTTAAAACTCATTTAATTGTGATTAAACTGTGGTTCTTGAAGCCCATTGCCACTATCTCTGCTGTCATCCTTTGAATCTTGTTTCAATTTAAAGCTTAGGGTATGGAGGTAAAATTAAGGCTGCCCTGATCTCAGAAGGGCTCTTTCTTCCTTCCTATTCCCCACACCTAGATATTTTGGAGATGCTGTGATTCTTCTAACAATTCAGGTTTTTCTACAAAAGTCCCATAGTGCAGAAGTAGTATGCCTTTGTCAGTCCTTGAGCTGAATGGGGCAATGTTGAAATAAAACGACTCAATTCTACAGAGTCCCCTAAGTGCTTTGTCTGGTGCTGTGAGGGATATAAAAGTGTAAGCACATTTCAAAAACTGTATAACCTTTTTAGAGCGATAAGATATAAACTTATCGCCAGACAATTCAGTAGAGAGAGCTCAGGTGAGAATGAGTTCTACCCTTGAAACTGGGATCACTGGTTTAAGTCACTTCACCTCTTTGAACCTTAGTTTTTTTTAAATCTCTAAAATGAGATTAATTTTCTGTACTTTGTCTTGTGCATAACATTATTATGAGGAGCTAATGAGTTAATATGTATGAAAGTGCATTGTAAAATTAGGAGGCGCAACTGAAATATTAAAAATATATATATTGGGTAATTTACGTAGTCAAAGGAATTAAAGTGGCCCTGCCTGCCACCTGAGAATCGCACTTTGATATTAAACATCAGTCATCTGCCCTTCCTCTCTCAGGACCTGGGTCTTGTCCTTGTGGGCCAGCTGCAAGTGGGAGTATTTACCAGAAGGCATCTAGATCTCCCTGTGTGGGGTGACTTTGCAAACAGTGTCAAGATGTCCCTGCCTTTTCAATAAAGTGAGCTTTGATTCTCTTCTTGAAAAACATGTCAAGAAAACAGCTTGGTATTTTAAAAAGAGTACAGAATTGAAAATCTGAAGTTGGCCCTAGAACCAAGTTGGCCTTTTATATTAATAATGGTCATCATGAATTGAGTCCTTGCCATGTCAAGATGCCATGTTATGTATCTGTGCTAGATTTATGTATATGTGTGTGTGTATATTTAATTCTTTAATAATTTTATATATAATATATATTTATATTTTTATTTCTTTACTCAACTCCATGAGGTAGGTTCTAATATTACCATTTTACACAGGAAGAAACTGAAGCACAGATATGTTAAAGAATACATCAAAAGTCAGGATTTGAATTTAGAAAATTTCAAATGTTTAGTTTTATTAAGGAAAATTTCAAATGTATACAAAGGATACAGTATGAAACATTAAATCTTCATGTACTCATCACTCAGTTTCATCAATTATCAATTTTTGGTCAATCTGGTATCATTTATACCTCCATTTACATTTCCTCATCCATAGTTTTTAAAAATCCCAGGTATCATAGTCTTCAATTATTTTAGTTCCTATCTCTAAATTTTGATTTTTAAAAACACAGCCACAATGCCATCTTCACACTTAAAATTAATACTTCAACACAATCAAGTCTCCAACACGTGTTCAAATGCCAATTATTTTAGTTCGTTTGATTCAGAATGCACTTAAAGGCCTCACATCGTGATTGCTTGCTATGTTTTTCAAGCCTCTTTTAGTCCATAGGTCCCCTCATCCCATTTCACTCCTTGTAGTTTATTGTTGAAAAAAACCAGGTTTGTCCTATGGAATTTTTCATACTATGGATTTTGTTTATTGTATACTTTTGATGAGCTTAATACTGTCCTCTATCCTTTATGCTTCCTGTAAATTGGTGATTGTTTCAAAAGGGCAGTATCTTTTTAAACCTAGTAAACAACAAACAAAGATGGTTTTCACTTATTTAGGAAGCCAGTTTGATGGAGTTACTATTTCATGTCCCAGCGGATCTTGTTTCTCTCTGTTTAGAAATGCTGATGAGGACTGGAGAGAACAGAGTAATGACAAACGCAGGGGATTCCACCCCACCTTAGAGGGTAGTGCTGCCCACTCCCAAGGACATCTAACACTGATGGACAATTTTACTCTTTTTCAAAGAAAAGGAAACTTTTGTTATGAAATCAAATGCAAGGGTTTTTGAAGAAGATGTGGAGGGTGGGCACCCAGCTGTTGAACCCGCACCCCACTGTCTGGAAGAAGACGGGAGCGAGGGCAAGCACAGCAGCACATGGATATAATGGACGGGTTGCACTAGGCGCCAGTAAAAGGCAAACCACTCCACGTAGCAGACTGAAGCAGGATGAGGGGTCAGGTTCAAAGCTTATTTAGATTACACAACATATATACCTAATATTTACTTTCATTCCCTCTGTTAAAAACAATACAGTGAGTCAGGTGTAGAACAGGAAACCGGACAGAGCATCGAGCAAGCAGTAGATTCTCATTCATTCATTCGTTCATTCATTCAAAAAAATTAAATTTGCATTACTCTGCTTCCTTTGATTTAGGACAAACTCTAAACCAAGAGCGCTAGAACCATTGTGCAGTAGACATATTGTGTGCAGAATCAAATCAGAGGCTCAGAGGTGTGGGGTATGCGGGTGACCAATTTCAGGGAACACCTAAAAGGGGAGAAGCATTCTGAAGAAGTAGCGAGGGCTGGAGCCTGAAGGCTGCATCTTATAGACTTATTCTCAGGGGCTATTTTAGGGGCTATTCACAGGGCCCCAGATATCCTGCAGGTTGTGAAGGCTTCATATCCCCAACCCCCTATCCAGAGGTTCCCTATATTATAGCTTCTGTGTTGGCCCACCCATATTTAATAAGCTTGCAGCCTGACCTGGATAAGACTCAAGGACTCAGGGACAAAGCCTCAATCTTTGGATGACCTTTCAGGACTCGCACTCTATTTGGGAGAAACCCTCATTTTTCATCCCTCTGATACTGAGACCCAGTGCTGGTTAAGACTTGCACCTTTTTTTTTAAACGTCTGGACATCCCCACTCTCTTTCATTCTTTTCTTGGCACCTGTGAGCTTTGGCATTTGTAACCCTGCTCTAGATCAAACTCTGATATCAAAGGACCTCACCCAGTTACAATGTTCGAAGTTTCTCTAGTGCCAAGCGAATTGTCTTCATTTTACAAGGGACATTGGACGTCTCTGTGACTAGAAAGTAGGTCTCTCCACCTGCCTTAGAACTTCACAGAAGGACCTGTGTCCTCTGGAGGTCCGGCCAGTTAGTCAAAGTTCAGTGTGAACTTATGCTCACCAAAAGGGCATCGTCTACATTTCTTGATTCTGCAAAACTGAGGAAAGTATGTCTAATGCCTTGTAAAAGAAACTATAAAATCAAATTCAAATAAAAACTTCTTACATTATGAGTCTGTACCTATTCTCTCCTCCCTCCTCTTTTCTCCTCTTCTTCTCCCTCTCCCTCTCCTACCCAGCTACATAGAACAGCAGCTCCTGGGGTAAAAGTAAGTGACTTCCCAAGTCACTTTCCTCTCTGCCTGCTCCCTCTGACTTCCTGTTATCACCGAGACATTATCATGCACCATGTGGAGTACCATGGCAATTTCTATAACAACCAATGGTCATTTCCTAAATAAAGGGGTAGCTAGTAAGTGTTAGAAACTCAAAAAAGACAGTGGACTAAGGGCTCTTACGAGGCTAATAAAACTTTGGAAAGGGCTGTTCAACAGTAACTTTCTGTTTAAACCTCCATGTGTTACAGATAAGGAAACAGATTCTGAGAAGTTCACAACTTGCTTAAATGTCACATAGGTGTTTGTGTAATAAGCTCTAAAACTTCAGTGCAATGTTCTTTCTGCCAACTATACTATACTGCATACCATGGGAAAATGATATCTCCGATAAAGGCAGAAACCGTGTCTGTTTTGCTAACTAATGTTTCCCCAATGCTTGTCATAAAACTAAGTATCCTTTGAACTAATGAATAAACTATATTTGAATTATTCAAAGTGGGGCACATGTTGTAATAAATGAAATCATGGGGGAAAACAGCCATAGTTCAACGAGATGCTAATTCAGATTTGTTTGTCTTGTGGATTAGCTTATATATTTTAACTAATAATTTAAAATTTTACTTTTAAGTTCAGTTCATATTGTTAATGGCAAATTTGCACAGATTTTTAAATCAAAAGAGACTATGTTAAAGTCATTATATATTCAAACAGAACTTTTGACCTCTATCCAGATAATCTCATTTTTATAGAGAAGCTAGGAATCCAGTTTTTAATGGGATGTCTGATTTTTAAATGTTGACAACTAACCGAGAGGTTTTAAACACTAGTGTGGAACAAAAAGTAAAATCCCTTGCTTCTGAGAACCTATTGAAACATCTGTAAAAAAAAAAAAAAACACACACACACACACACACACATACAGGAAGCATACATAGAGACAGGAAGTAGACACTGGACAATACCAGATGGTTCCTGGTTGCCATGCAGCTGCCGCCTGGCCCTGGCTACTGGAGGAGGGGCGGGGGGCGGGGGAAGGTGGAGAGAAAGCAAGAGACTCATGAGGTTAAGACAAATTCCCACTTTAAACATCTGCCTCTAAATGTAAAGCATTTAGGTGCTCTTTAAAAATTATGACCATGTCACAAAAAGAAGAGCCAAAGAAAGGTACTTTGGGGAACATTTCAAATCTCTTCTACTGTGCAAGAGGTCATTAGTATGATTATGGAGAGAAATCTAAATTAAATAATTTATTTTACCTCATTGAATAATGATACTATTTCTTTTTAGAAAAATCAGTGAATAAAATCATTTTTATTACAAGTACATTAAAGTATTTGATATGAACGCATAAATGTATGAATGATTCTGAAGATTTAAATAAATTAACAACATATTGTCTGGTCTAAAGATAATTAGATCAATCTTTCATTTCAATAAAACCAACATAAGATTAATAGGTTTGCTTGTCTTTTTGTTTTATAATTTTTAAGATGCTTTATATCCTATCTTAATGCAGTCTAAAGAATAGGAGATAGATATGCTTTCAATGGATGAACTATCTAGACATTCTATATGAATTGAACTAAGTTTCTTTACCAAAACCCCACCTGTGCTGACACAGCACCTGCTTCACCCTGTCTGTGATAGTCTCTCCCCAGGGGCCTTTCTCATGTTAACAATTTTGTGGAGCTCCCTCAGGCACCCACATCACTGTGGCTTCTCTCAAAGCACAGAAATACACTGCTGAGTCCCCAACTTGCGAGGCTGTGATGGTGAGGTCGATGGAACTGGCTGATTTCTGGAAGTTCAGAGAATACTGACCCACTGTTGTACTTTGTTCATTATAAGAGTCTTGCTGAATAAGGTAAATCATTTCCCCACTCGGCAGTTGTTTGTACCAGAATAAGTAATAGGTGTAACTGCTAGTCTTATATACACAGTCCAAGGTTGCAGCCTCATTCTCCATCACAACAATTGCAGACTGGGCTTGAGTTACCTTCTGGGTCATGCTGGATCCTACAGGAAAGAGAAAAGACATAGACTGACCCCTTATTTGTCACCATGAGGGTATAAGGGAGGAAGTGGCTTAGGGCCCAGCACTCTGGTTCCATTGCCCATTATCCTCCCTTTTGACCTCATCAGACAATAATTATCTGCTTATCCCCATAGTCTTCGGGACTGAGAGGAGCTTAAATCCTATGTTTGCGGCCATCCTTACCAAGACAAATAGAGGCTATGACTGTTCTCAGCACATTGGCGATCAGCATATTGGGAGCTCTTCCCTTGAGTGAAATGTCCTCTGTTCTGTCTCAAATCCAGGTCTTAATTCTATACCCTATGCTCAAGAGGAAAAGGCAAGGTACTGGGCTATATGATGCTCTGCCCTCACACAGGAAATAGAGTTAGCAGATACAGAACAAGTATATCATGTCACATGCTTCCTGTGTAGGTAGAAAATGCTAGACTCCCAACATCTATTTTGTCTAATTATAACTTATCAAACTGGAAATAAACAGTGGGGAAAGTAGAATCTTGTTCAGTTAATTTCTCTTTGATGGTAAATGTGGGACATTTATAGAACACAACTTATTAAGTAGTATGATGAATATACGGGATAACATCATGCCTTCTGAGTCACGAAATCTGTCAATTGTGTGTGCCATGTTAAGTAACAGAAGGGAGAAAACATGCACATTAAATGTGTGTGTGTGCATGTCTGTGTGTGTAAACAAAAATTCAGAAAAATTCTACTCGGTGCTGAAGTATAGGAATTCTATTATAACTCAATACGTATATTTCTGAAAATCCTCCTGCTCTTCCAAACCATACATATTAATTATGGTGGAAATTGAGATAGAGAAAACTCTTAAAATGTACAACTTGGTAACCAGGGCATTGTCAAAAACGATAGAAATCTTATTAAAAAATACCAGTAGATTTCAATCTCCATTGGCATTTGTCCTTTGCATCATAGCCAGTAAACTCTGAAGCCTTAAACATTGGGACCTGTATTTCACCTCTCTACATATAAGCCCATGTATTTCCAATAAGACCAGGATCATCGACATTTTAAATGTAATTGCTCTTCATAAATCAATACTTTTAAGACCAGAGGTGGGGATAGCCCCACAGTCCTTTTTCCTTGCTCTCAGCTTTACCAGCTGGCTTACCTTGAACACCTCAGAAATTCTTGAAGCCACTAAAACAAATTCTGCTTACACTAAAGTGTTGACATAATACCTGTATTTACTAATTGTGTAAAAAAGAATTTGTTTTAATGAGATACACTTCATAGCAGGACATACTGTGTTCTACACTCTCAATAAGTAGACATATTTGCCATATCAAGTATTTTTGTTTGTATCTGGAAAATATAATCTGCATTTCCCTGGCAAATACCTGTATGTCTCCTGATAACAACCACTGAGGCTTAGCTATGACTCTTAGAATAGCCAGGCTGCTCCCCTTCCGCCCCACTGAGCTCCTCTGGTTTTGTGCTGAGCTCCCTCTGAGGCCTCCCTCACTGTGCTTCCCAGAGCACAGTAGTACACAGCCGTGTCAGACATTTGCACTGAGGGTTTCTTCAGGTGGAAGGAGCTGTCTTCCTTATCAAGTCTGGCCTGAAAACCTCTGATGTTTATCTCATTATCCAATGAACTCTTCAGAAGGAGCTCAGGCTCTTTGTTTTGATACTGGACATACCAGTAAAGATAAGGTGAATAATTGGTCTGGTAAGTGCATTTCAGGGTCAGAAAAGCTGCCTCGGGGAGGGTAACAGAGCCTTCCGTCTGTTTCACGGAGTCGCCACAGGTCCCCCCTAAAAATAAGCAAAGGCTCCATTATATTGGCAAGGTAAGAGGGACAGTATCCAGCTTGGTAGAGGTTAAAAGCCATCCTAAAACCAAGGAATAGGACATCTTAGAAACCTTGAGTAAATGTTACTTACTCAATATCAACAAAATCACAAATCCTGAGCAGGAAGCAGACAGCATGGCTGGTGGAGAAGCAGCAGCAGGTTTCGGTTGGGAATAACCAAAGCTGAGAAGGCTGTTCCTCTACTTTCTTGATGCTTTGGTGGAATCTTCTAGAAACCCTTGACTACTGTGTTAAGCAAGACAAACTGCCCTGCAAGATCATGCCACAGGCAGTAAGTAAAACAAGAGAAGTGTTCAGAAATGGAAGGTGTGTCGAACTACCACTCAAGGTGAACAGCACCCCCTTGTGGTTTCCCCTGTGTCTCACAGCCTGCTTTACTTCTGAATTTGGTATTTACCCTGGAATGGAACTTAACTTGTAGACATAGAAGGGAAACAGGTGTCTGGGATGAGGGGTAGAGCTCCAGGAAGGAAGCGCCAAATGCCTTCTGCAGACTTTACAATAACGTTTGTGGCTGAGACAGGAGGCAATTTTTCTATCACCCTCTTGAAGATTCAAGGCAATATGGCTCTCTTAAGTCTTCCTAGTCCCAGCATCTAAAGTTTGTTCACGCCAAATAATAAGCTAATTTTAGGCACCTTAGTATATACTGAGAGTGTTAAAAAAAAAAAAAAAGCATGATCTGAATTCTCTTCTTGACATATGCCCACCCCCCTGGTCCCCTGAAACTAGGAGATGAGCCCCTCTGCTTTGAATGTCTTCCTCTTTCTCCCCTGCCTTTGCCTAAGTAATCTCTATTCATTCTTTAAGAACCACTTTACACACCACCCCCCTGTGAAGCATTCACTGCAGGCTGAGTTTGTGCTCACCTCTTTGTCTAGTATACCTGTATACATGTTGTCACTGTCATTACTACATCATATTAGAATCATCTGTGTCCTCTTTTTCGAACTAGAGCTGGTGCCCTGGAACTGAATTTTATGAGTCTCAGTAGCCAATTTTTGAAAATATACAGTTCCTTAGTTGATAGTGGATGTTCAAAAAATATCTGAAGAATGAGCGAATAAATGAACGGATGGACATGTCTGGTAGGTACAATTATCTTTTTAGGAAGTATAGCCTCGGTGAAAGCTTAAGTCCTGTGCCCCTGATGTGACTGGCTTCTTTCAGAGACAGATCCAGGGCCTGGGCAAACATGCAGTTAGTGTTTCTCAAAACACAAACCTTCATATAAGGGACAATTCTCACATTCACTATTTTTTCAATATTGTGTTGCCTTATAAATACAAACATTAAGTTAAATATAAACTTTTTAGGTTCACAGCTCTTACATAATTACTAAACCAAACAAACAAAAATGCAAACAAAATATAAAATCAACAAAATTCAAATTAAAATATTCATGTAAGGGATGATCTTTTGCTGAAACCAGAAATGATTTGGAGCTTTATGTATTATTATCTGAATTATTGTAATTAGTAGTTACTAATATTTTAACTTTTCCTATTTAAAAATACTCATTTAAGTCACCACTATACAATTGTATTATTTAATGCAATACCCATAAAATCAGCACTATATACATATTATATACATTATATATTATATATTATATATATAGTTCATTTACTGCTGCTCTTACATCTACTGAATTGCATGTAGATACATTCATTATCTCACAATTCTGGAGGCTAAAAGTACAAGATCAAGGTGTTGGCAGGTTGGTTTCTTCTGAGACCTCTTTCTGTAGCTTGCAGATGGTTATTTTCTTGCTATGTCCTCACATGGTTGTCCTGTGTGTGTGTGTGTGTGTGTGTGTGTGTGTGTGTGTGTGCGTGTGTGTTGTCTGTATCCTAATCTCCCCCTCTTATAAGGACACTAGCCATATTGGATTAGGGACCACTCTAAAGATTCTATTATAACTTAGTTACCTCTGTAAAGATCCTATCTCCAAATACAGCTACATTCCTAGGTACTGGAAGTTAAGATTTCAACATACGAATTTTGGGAGAGAGACAATTCATCCCCTAATAATGAGCATCTGATATTTTCAACTTCTTTGGCAGGAGGCAGTAGGATACAGGGGAGAACAAGATTTGTAGTCAGGCCATCAAGATCAAGTTTAGATCTATCCATTCAGCAGCTATTTATGCCCTCTGCCTCTTTTCTCCTGACTATAAATATGGATGATGAGTAATAATAATACCATCTTTTTAGAGTGTTTGAAGTTATTCACAAGATGATAAAATGCTAGTTAGAGCAGGCCTGACACTAATGACTCAAAAATCATTGTTGCTACAAGAAAATGGGTCCTGAGTCATCAAAAAGAATGGCAAACATCTTCTAGGGTATTTTAAAAATATTTTCAAAAATCATTAAAATATTTTGTGCATACAATTGAGTGAAAGATGGGGAAGAGGAGAAGAAAGAAACTTGCTTATTCCTTTGACAAAAAGAAAAAGAGGAAGAGATTGTTGGTCAGAGCAAGGTGTGGGTTAGAGAGTGCTAGGAAATAAATCTAGGGAATAGTTCGGGTTGGATGTCTGCAAAAATAAATCTGGATGTTTGACAGTAGGAAAAAGAGAAATATTAAAGCTTTTTGAGCAGGGAACTACTGTTATTTAAGAAAACTGTTTAAGAAGTTTACATCTTAATCTCGTTCTCTGCTAGACAGTTGTGAAAAGATTCCAAGGAAATTTAGAATAGTAGTTAAAAAATATTACCTAGCTCTAAGAAATTAAGAGACTTGTTCACTGTCTCACAAAGAGGGCAAGAATCTAGTTCTCTTAATATTTCTTTGCATTTGGCTGCATATGCTAAATGTATATTTAGACGTAGAAAATGAAACTAGGAGCTTTGTTGTCTTCTGCAAAGGAAAACTGTGAGGTTAGCTAACTGGAGTGAAAGGAAAACTTTTTCTCATTCAGAAATGAAATAAACGAAAATAATATACTTACAACAAATAGGCTTTATTCCAGGAACTCAAAGATGATCAAACATTAGAATATCCATTAATATAATTTTTTCAAGTTGAAAAAAACAAAATCCACATAACCTTGTAAGAAAGCAAAAAATAGTTAACTTCAAAACATACTCCTGATATGAAGTCTCAATTAATTCAAAACGAATGTCTAATCCTGTTACAAGATAAAGAATATCTTTCCAAAACTGTCAGCAAATGTTATACCTAATAGTCAAAAACAAATACTATTTATTTTAAAGGATAATATTATTCATCAATATTCATTAAATGATCTCCCAACAATAATAGTATACTATAAAAGGAAGATTCTATTAATAATACCCTTCCAAACTTTAATGTCTGGGAAGAAACTTAAGCAAATTAATGAAACTGGAAAGCTTTTATAAGAAATCTAAAACATAGAGGAAATGTATATTTTGTACATTAATGGGAATTAATGTTAATTAATTAATATTAATAACAAAATATAAATTATAAAGTTTGTACTGCTTGAAAATAATTTTTAAATTTAATGGAACACTAACCAGAAAAAGAAAGAATTTTCAAACTGAAGCAGATTCAAGAAGCTTATCTTTCATATAACCTTTAAAAAATATAATCTGGAGAGGTAGCACTTTTTTTTTCCTATCTGAAATTTCAAAAATTATTTTATGTTTATCTTTATTTTTTATTTTTTATTTTGAGAAAGGCAGACTGCCACATGCAGCGGCTTATTTGGCTGTTTCTGGAGTCTTAGAAACTTGACTACCCTTTGTTCTCCTACCAATGGACCTTGAGAACCTGTTTGGTGGTCCTAGTCGGGGAGCACAGATACCCGTGCATCCTTCAGGGAAGAACGGTCCTCTGCTCTATGGAGTAAGGTCATCCTCTTCCAGCCAGCACACAGCAGCTTAGGGAGGGACACACCTGAAGTGGTGAGGGAGGAAGGGGACAGCCGGCTAACTAGCCAGATAGGCCGAATCAACCCTGGCGATCAATAGGTGACAGATGTCGCAACCAGACCGTCCTCACATCTGTATTCTCTTTATACATAGGATTCATAAATATTAACAGGACAGAGTTGTACGTTGGTGTGGCCCCCCGCCTCCAATCCCACTAGACATTTGGTCAGCATTTTTCATTTGAAACCCATTTTTATTTATCCCAAATAAGTGGGAAAGTCTTATAAGCTTCTACTTAGACAAAGAAAAAGAAAACTACCTACTGAAGAAGCAGATTGATATATTTTTTAATAGAAAGTTTATTTTATTTTACTTTTTTAGGAATTAATACAGTTTTGTTGTTATTATTATTATTATTATTATGGTGACATTGGTTAATGAAACCTAGTAAGTTTCAGGTGTACAATTTAGCAGTAAGGCTTATATACACATTGCATTGTGTGTTCACCTCCTGAAGCAGATTTATTTCCACTGAAATAGTATGTCTCAACCTGTGTGTCTATGGATCACTGGGGCATCCCAAGAGCCTTTCAGGTGGTCTTTGAGGTAAAACTATCTTTAATAATAATATTATGATATTATTTGGGTTTTTCACATTGTTGACATTTACATTGATGGTGTTGAATCTTACTTAACACAAGTAAAATCAATGACACCAAATGTGCTAGTAGTAGTCATTGTATGTACTTACCAGCACCACCTCCTTGCAAAAGAAAAAAAAGTTTTATTTAAGAACATACTTGATGAAGAAGTAAAAAATAATAATAATTAAATTTTGACCCTTTCATATACAACTTTCTAATATTCTGTGTCAGCAATTCCCAACCTTTTTGGCACCAGGGACCGGTGCTCCTATGAGAATCTAATATCTAAAGATCTGAAGTAGAACTGAGGCAGTGATGCTAGCGCTGGGCAGCAGCTGCAGATACAGATGAAGTTTCACTCACTTGCCTACCGCTCACCTCCCGCTGTGTGGCCTGGTTTCTAACAGGCCAAGGACTGGAACCAGTCTGCGGTCTGAGGGTTGGGGACCCCTTTTATGTGTGATGAAATAGAAAGTACACATAAAGGACATCTGTGGTATTTACTAAGTACCATGATTGTCTCAAGGGAAAAAATTGTTACCTTTTATATTTATTCTTCTATGAATTTATTTAACATTTCTTTACTGAGTACATATTGTGTGCTGGTTATTGTGTTATAAGGTTAAGTAAAAACCAGAGAGAACATAAAGGTTCTTCTCTGGAGCATTTAGCCCAAAAGGAAGAAGTAAGACAAAGCTTTAACGTACTGTGACTTAGGTGCCAGGATAAAAATAAACACATTGCATAGTTGTTAAAAGTGGAGGGTGAGCTGTAGCTCCAGAAGTCATGAGATGCTTAAAATATAAAGAGCCACTTGAATTGGAAATTGAACAACCAATAATTATAATAATAAACCCTAAAACAATTCAAAGACTTGTCACCTTAGTGCAGTTTCTAGGGGTTCAGTGGTTCAGAGACTATTCAGATACACTCACCAAAGTGAAAGACATGTGACCGCATCTCACACCACCTACCACATAAAAAGAGACACAAAGTGGGTAGGCCCTTTTGGATTTTGGAAGTGACACATGCCATGTGTGGTTTGCTGCTTTGACCTATTTAAAGCTGCCAGTTTTGAGTGGGGACGAGAGCAAGAGGAGACTCTATAGCAAGTTCAGGCTTCAGCGCCATCTGCTTTACAACTTTGGTCTTATGATCCAGCAGATCCAACAATAATTCTTGAAATTTCCATGGCAAATAGGATGGAGACTTTGGGGAACACCAGTAGGAAAATCACAGCAGAGTCCTCCTGTATTTGGTAGACCATCTGCCTATTTCTTCAAATAATTATTCTCCTTTTGAGAAACAGCTTGCTGATTGACCTTGGTGAAGTCTGAATACCTAACTTAGGAAAAACAGGCGGCCATGTAGCCTGAACTTCCATGGTAAACCAAATGTTGTCTGACCTACTTAGCCATAATGTTGGTCATGCCCAACAGTAATCTATCATTGGACGTGGTACATAAGAGACTGGGCTCAGGCAGACCCAGAAGGTACAGGTAACTTGCATGAGTAAGTGTCTCAGATTCCATTGATCTCAACTTCTCTTGTATTGCCCATTCTCCCTTAATCTGTGCCTATACCCTCCTGGGGATTTACCTCACAGTCAGTTAGTTAAGAAAGAAAAAAATCAAGCTTAGTTTTCATATGTATTTGCACATTATATTGGTACCACACAGAACTAACACTACAGCCCCCACTAAAGGACAATGGTGAAGGAAAATACCCCCAAAACATCAAGTAGTACATTTTGGGTTTCTCTGTTATCTAGAGTGAGAGATGGCCAGAAGTACTGATCTGTATTGATTCATGAACAGTTGAGTTGCTAATGGTTTTGCTAGATGGTAAGAGACTTAAAAGAAACAAGATTGGAAGATTAGTGACAAGGAAATCTAGTGAAGAGGTTTCTGGATGGGCCTCTCAGAATGAACACAGACTCAAGATAATTATGCTCCACGTGAATACCGACCAGGGGAAAACCACCACAGTGGAAGCTCTTAATAATGGACAAAATAATACAATCGGTAGATATGTCAGCTTCTTTCCCCAGCCACCCTAATGCTTGCTCAATGATCCCATGAATAAAGTCACCTTGTTAGCGGGTATGGAAGTTATGCATGATCTCAAAAGCAGTGATTTCCTTTCATCAGGTTTGACCTCGTTAATGTTACAACTGAGTAACTAATCTGTCGATCACAGAGACTAACGCTGAGCGCCTGACATGGTGCCATCCATCCAGGGGATTTTCAGGGGAATGTCTCAGTATTTCCATTCTTAAAAGTGCAGGTTAATGGAAAACTACAGCAATGAATAAAAGTGTAAGATTATTGGGGATTCAGAGCCTTCGAAGATTTGGATTACTCCACAAGGCAAATAACTCTAATCCACTGAGTTTATTTTCTCCTAAGAGCAGGAGAAAATAAAATGTGTAAAAAAGAATAGAGCTGTCTGTGTCAGCTGCAGCCTCGTGACCAAATCTGGAATAAAAAAAAAGAAAAAGTATTTTTCTATATTTTCTTTTTGCTCTTTATCTGTATGTGTTCTTTTGTATACGCTGACATTTTTTTCCTCTCTCTTTCTCATTATAATTATTTTATAGAAAGATTGTTGGAGATTAACTTTACAATTAATTCTGTATATAACAGAATGTTCAGTTCTATCTGTATTTTAGAAGACGTTAATTAACCAGAAATCCATAGTGACCATTGGGATTGCAGGTCTCCTCATTTGGGAGAAAAGATAAGAACTTCCTATTTTCACAGGAATATTTAGCTTGTTAGAGGGAAGCATTGAGTCATGTTGTTGTTATTTGGAAGTTCAAATATATGTGGATGGGTGCATAGGAAAGATCAGTAACGAGGAGGACAGGGTTGTGCCAGTTATCAGTTTATCACCTGTCAACTCCAAATCCACCCGTCATTGCCCTATTTGTGATTCTACCTAGACCTTGTAGACATTTCTCCTTTGCCAGCTGGCATGATACGAAGCTTTGTCAGTAGAGGAAACTGGAAGGACACTGGGGGAAGAAGCTCCTTTTCCTGGCTCTGGCATATTTTGCACACTCCTTGTTCCTGCAGTGGGACACCAGTGACACTCACCTCCAGCAAAGTTCAGTGACAGCTTACGTGGTTTCTTGGCAAGTTTTATGAGCACTCCAAGCAAGTTCAGCAACACCCCTTTGTTAGTTTCCTGTCAATTTTTTTAGGACCCTGGTTGATGTTTTCTTACTTGCCAACCTTTTTCTCTGGCACCTCAGCAAACTTCCCCACCATCTGGCAGGCTACCACCACTCAGTGAGGTCTGAATCACAGCCTTGCAGGAGAGGGGTGTACATGTTTCAATGTGCTACTTACTTTGGAACTCTGGCTTAGTCCTAGAGATAAGAGAATCTCCCTACGTATGCTACTTCTATGTTCTTTAGAGTTCTTTTTACTCATTAGTAATTAATTCTCTATTATTAGTTAATGATTCTTTAAATTAAACTTTCCTTATTTAAGTTTTTTTTCTCCTGATTGGACCCCAATTAAGATAGTAAGAATCCATGTAGTGCATGAGAGGAAAGGCATTAGATGCAGAAAGACAGGAAATACATGTCACATAACAGTATCATACTTTTAAGGAACTGTGCTTAGGTATGTGATGATGGACACGTCGGGGTGGACAGGACGGCAGAGTTGTTGAAGAAGTGAGACTGCACCACATAAACCTGGAGAGTCCCTTTGAGTGAAGAAAATAATGCTTTTTTTCATAATGTGCTATATAGTTTTTATTTCAAAAGTATGTTCCAGGTACTACTAGACAGAATAAATACACTTACTGTTTTAAAAATTAATTTAAGCAGAGTAGGTAAAGAAGATTTTCTTGGACAAATTTTTGAGGTTGATTTCTAGCTGATTGACAACTGATGATATTGTATCTAAGAGGTAAACGCAATGTCAGTCTCTAGAGAGAGAATGCCCCACTATGGCCAGGTAGAGAACTTTCAGTAAAACATCTGCTGTAACCCCAAAGGGGTTTGTGCTCTTTTTCCTTTGTAAAACCATTTACTGTGGCACTCAGAGCACAATAATACATGGCTGAGTCTTCCTCTTGAGCTGATGGTTTTTTCAGATGGAAGGATGCCTCAGTCTTGTTAAGGTCAGCCGTGAAACCTTTGATGCTCGTTCTTGAGGTGTATTTCAGGAGTAACTGGAGGCCTTGTTTGGGGTACCGGACATACCAGAAGAGCTCAGGACTCCCAGTATACAAATAGTTGCACTTCACCTGCACTGAGTCCCCTTCAAAGACTGAGATGTGATCCTCAGGCTGAGTCACTGTCTGGGCTCTTGTTCCTCCTGTAACACCAATTCTAGATCAGGGATCATCTTGCAGACAGAGGAGAATATTTTTTAAAACTTATTCTAAATCAGAAAATCATAAAAAATTAGAGTAAAAAGAGACTTTACTTACTGAATGTGAATAGCATCACAAGCACTGAAGTGAGAATGGGCTTCATGTCTGAGCTGTGAGGGGACAGGAGGCTCTTTTCTGGAAACAGTTCAGCCACATGGACACCGACAAAACCACGAATGAGTTTACCCGGCTCGTAAAGCAAAAAGCATTCCCTCAAAGGGCTGGTCTCTTTATCATTTTCTACTAAGTTCGATTTGTGTTATGTCTTCCTCTAGAGGCCAAATCTGCTACTGCAGATAATCCTAAGCTTTAGGAAGCTTTCAAATTCTGAACCAGAATGGAGATCTCTTCCACAATTCATAAGACAAAGGGTAATGCTATATTAGGTAAAAATGCATATTATTAAGAAGGTCCAGAAAGAGAGATCAGTGGAACAGAATATAAAGTCCCAAGATATAAATTACTAATGGAAATTTAGTTGTGATAAAAATAGGGAAAAGAAGGGACAGTCAATAAAATGTGCCTTCATGAATGGAGAGTCATTTAGAGATTAACAAATAAATTTGATTGCTTACTTTAATTTCTTTCAAAACATTAATTCTGAATGGAAATAATATTTAATATTTTTAAATGAAATAAAATAAAAACTTTCTAAAAATAATTTTAGGATCTTCACAGATTTTTTAAGCACAACAGAAAGAGAAGGGAAAATATTGATAGATCAGATTTCAAGACATTTACATTTCTATACAGGTTATGTTAATGAAATGTTTAAACATTACCATGTTTAAATGTTTAAACATTAAGTTATTTCTCATCTGTCATAAATGATTCTGACCTTCCCCACATACCAGGAGTAGCCCTTTACAATTTTCGTTCTAAAAATTTTAAAAACCAGGCCATTAACAAAGGAAAAATCATCTGACTTAGAAAGAAGGCAATTCTAGAAAGATGGTAGATAGAAAATATCCCTGATCCCCATGCTTGGCCACAGAGCTTCTGTGGTAACCAGCCAGCCAGGTTACACCAAGAGAGCTCAAAGAGGTATTCCATCTGGGGTTCAGGCAGCAGGGAACTCCAGGATGAAGAGCAGAAAATTATGGATCAAGGAGAGAGCTTGGTCTGCTATCAGTGGCCTTCTAAGAAGGAAACTAATTCTCTTGAGAAAGCCTTTCCATTAGCCCCCAAATAAAAAAAAAAAAAGAGCGACAGGTAGGCTGAGTCCCATCTGTCCTTAATGAAGAAGGAGTCAATGAGATCAGAGAGCCAAGAGATTTCCTTCTAGATTTTCAGCAGCTACTGACATCACTGCCTTGCTGGCTGCTACACTGCGGACCACAGACACAGAAACATCTAGGCTTTTCCCCCTCACAGGGTTACCTCCACTTAAAGTGCCCCAGTAATCAAACATGTCCGGAGAGGAGTTAAGAAAGGGAAAGGGTACCTCAGAGAGAAACGAGGGCCTTATCTAGGTCAAGTTTAGCCTTGAAAAAATTATCAGGGTCAGTGATCCAATTTCTTAGGCCAGTAATCAGGACATATGATTTGAAAAGTGATTAAGAATTTATTTACAAGGAAGCTCTCACAAAGAGAGAATATCTCATTGGATGCATTGTTTATTTATTTAACCCCCCTAATGGAGTAATACACTTAAATGAAATTAGAAGAATTCTATAAACTTCAGACTTATGGTCATCATGAACAAGCACAATCTCTCCATCAAGACTTTGGTTGATAGGGAAATAGGCCATAATATAATGGCCATGCTGACTTCATTTCTATCTTCCCTCTTCTCGTATCCAATACTCTCCTCACACACCTTGCAGATATAGCTGGCTGATTCTGCTCTGTAACTATGAAGTATAGGCCACATTCAAATTCCTGTGTCCTATTTCTTTCTCCTTAATCTCTTTTATTTTCTCTCTTTCCTCCTCTCTCTCTACATATGTTCATTATTTTTCTCTCATTTCATCTACTCATTTCTTTTTTTCCTGTTTTTCTAATCCCAGAAGAAGAATAAGAGAGTAAAGGTTTAAATCTCAGTATTTTTAATCGTGAAAACTGAAACCATACATAGACAATGTAGCTGTTTTCTACCGGAGCGTCCAGCTTTACTCTGGCCCCAGCCAATGCTCTCTGCTACACCCATCACAACAGCAGAAACCTTCCTCACAGGTTGGAGATTCGCCTTGCTTTTACAGTATATAACTAGTTCAGATGTTCTCCTAATTACTGCTAACCCTTATTCAAATGTTAACTATCTAAGATTGAACTTGAGGAAAAAGTTTCTCACTTAGAATAAAGCCGAGGGTGCCTCCTAGTGGTCTAGAACCATCAGTCCAACCAGTCCACCAGCAGTCACTAGAACCCCGGAGCCCTCATTCCAGTCTTTCCTGAAGACCACCTACAGATTACCAGGAGCAAAAGAACTGTCAAGCTAAATGAGGAATTTTTTTTTTTAAAGTAAACTGGTTTCTTCTTCAAAATGACATTTACTGGAGGTTACTATCTTAAAATATTTCTTCAATTTGCATCTTCAGAGTTAAATGTGTTTCTCCAATCTGTTTCAAAATAAGTCCACAGCAATTTACCGAAGGTCTTTTATAAACTGAACCTTGTGCTAGGAATTAAGAAATTAAAACATAAATAAAACTATCTCTACTCACAAGATATTGTAGTAACTATAGCAGGAAAGACCAACATGGATATGTGTTGATATACCAAGTAGTTCCCTCGAAAAGTACAAAGTGAGCCCAGAAATAAGGAGACTTTTCTTATACCAGGACAGTGAGATAAAGATTTAATGAGAATACAATCATTTAATCTTTTTCTTAGAAAAGGTAAGATGTTATGAAGAGATTAAGTAGAGATATTGGCTTGAGCATGGACTAGAGATACTTCCTAGATGAAAATTAAAAAAAAGAGGAGATGGACAAAATTATAGAAAGCAGTTGGGGCATAGAAAATATAATGGCCTAATCTTTATTATTAATTTATTATTTTTAAAAGATATATGAATACATTCTTAAATATATATGATATAAGCATATAATTTTTTCTCTGACTACAATGTCCAAATGCATAGTAGTTGCGATTTGAGTTACAGTACTCAATTATGTGTCCTGATGACCTATTAATGTTAACACATTGCTTCATAATATTCCATAGAATGAATTTTTTACAGCTCTGTACCCATTCTCTGAGAAACACTTTTTGTGCTTCTTTTTTTCCCACTATGACGCCAGCCCCCACCACCAAATGCTACAATAAAGATGATTTAAGCATGCCCCTAAGCAGAGGCTAGAGGAAGTAAAGGAGTAAATTATGCATCTACCTGGGGTTAAAGCACTCAAGGTAGAGGAACAAGCAGCTGCAAAGGCCCTAAGGCAACAAAGGTTTGCCATGTGAGAACAACAGCAAGCGAGGGGAAGGTGGAGGAAGTTAGTAAGAGAGGAGGCAGTGCCTGATGTCAGAGAGGTGGCAGGGAGCCAGATATAGTAGAGTCTTGTAGATTATAGTAGAGCTTGGTTTTCATTAGAGCATGATGAGAAATCGCTGGAGAGTTGCGAGCACAGAAACCACATGACCTTACTTGTGTTTTGAAAAGGTCTCTCTGCTGTGTGGAGAACAGACTGAAGAGCAAAAGGATGAAAAGAGGGAGATCAGTTAGGTTGTTGCCATCAACCAGGAAAGAGATGAGAGTGGACTTGTGGGGGTGGGGTGATGGACGTGGTAAAAAGTGGTCAATTCTGGATATACTTTGAAGAAAGAGTTGACTGGACTTCCTGGTGCATCAAACCGAGGTTTGAAAAAAATTGAGAAGACAAGAATGACTTCAAGGTTTTGGGCCGAGGGGTTTAGAGAAATTGGTAAACGGAGTTGCCTTATACCTGAATGAGGAAGATTTCACAGGAAGCAGATGTGAGGTAAGGAGGGCTCAGCAGCTGAAAGGGTTGAAATCAGGAGATCACCTTCAGATGACTGAGAAGAAGACACCAAGTGGAGATGTCAAAAAATCATGTAATATGCAAGTCTGGAAATCAGAGGCGGCATCTGAGTTTCAGATATAAATTTTGGTATTTAAAAGGTTTTTAAAGCTAGGAGACTGGGCGAAGTCGCAAGGAATAAATTATTGGTAGAGAGTAAGGAATTCCAAGAATGAATTACTGAGATATTTTAATGCTTAGAGATCAGGAAGACGAAGGAAAAACAAAAACAAAAACAAAACAGCAAAGAAGACTGAGAAGGAACACCTGACAACACAGAAGGAAAATCAAGAAAGTGTTGTTGGTTCTCTAAACCCAAATAGAGTGTTTCAAGAAGGAAGTGTTGTCATTGGCTATGGACTGAATGTTGTACCCTCTAATTTTATACGTTGAAACTCGAATCTCCCAATGTGATGATATTAGGAAGTACGAACTTTGGGAGAAAATTAAGTCACGATGGTGGAGCCCTCATGATGGGATTAGTACTAATAGAGAAAGCTTGCTTCTTCCTCTGCTCTCTGCCATGTGAGAATACAATGAGAAACTGGCAGTCTGCAAACTGGGAGTCCTTACAAGAACATGACCATGCTGGCTCCCTGATCTCAATACCCAGGCTCCAAAGCTGTGAGAAATAAGTTCTTCTTGTTTTTAAGCCAATTGACACCCTATTGTACCAATATATGGTACAAACTGACTAAGACACTACTCCAAGTAAGTTAAAAATACTAGTTGTGCCAATAAATGCATGTATATATGAATATAAAAAAGGCTAATTTTTCTATTAAGATACAAAGACAATTTAAAAATCCAGTCCTCTACTGCTTAAAAGACACAATGAAATGAGGTAAAATGACAAAGAAAGTTACACATGTATGATTGGGCTCTCTCGTCTGGCTGCCTGCTGGTATTCAGTCAGCACCACGCCCACTGCAAGCACCACATTCAACAAGTTGCCCAAGAGGAAAGTCAGTTCTGGTGGAGGACAAGGAAGGAGGAGCCCAAAAGAAGACTAATAAGAACCTTTAGGTCACCCCGGAAAATGTGACCTAAGCAATTGAAAGGGCCATTAAAAGCACAATGAAAGGACAAATCTGCCAGAAAACCCCCGAACTAAAATGAAAAGAGGAACAAGGAAAACTGGAAAAAGTGGCACATGAAGATCCAGAAACTAAGAAATCAGCAGCGGCCAATGAAACTAAAAGTGAGGACAGACAAGTCTTTGATGGAACAAGAGAGGAAAATAAGCTAAGTCTGTGTATCTTTGAACATAGACCCTCTACCCTCTTTTTGTTCAATCATAGAACTATTTTTATAAACTCTTTTTAAGTGAATGTTTCAATAGCTCTAGAGACATAGTTACAACAAGGCAGGAATCCTATTTCATCTCATTTTTGAAAATTAGATTTAGGTAATTGTAAATTTTTTTCAACTTTTTTTTTACATTTAAAATTATTTTATTTTATTAGTTTCAAGTATACAGTACATTGGCTAGACATTTATACAGTTTATAAAATGATTCCCCTACTTGCTCTTTCTCTCCTCTGGCTCTCCACCTCGCCATTACATTAATGCTGACTGCATTCTCTATGCTGTGCTCCTCATCCCTGTGACTATCTATCAACTACTAATTTGTACTTCTTTAACCCTTCATCCCTTTCTCCCAGACCCCCAAACTCCCTCTCCTCTGTCACCAGATTGTCCTCTATATTTGTGAATCTGTTTTTGATTAGTTTTTCTTTTTTGTTCCTTAGATTCTGCATATAAGTGAAATCATATGGTATTCATCTTTCTCTGTCTGACTTATTTCACTCAGCATAATAACCTCTAGGTCTATCCATGTCATTGCAAATGGTAGGATTTCATTTTTTATAGCTGAGTAATATTTCATTGTATATATGAACCATAATTTCTTTATCCAATTGTCTGTTGATGGACATTAAGGTTGCTTCCATATCTTGGCTATTATAAATTGCGCTGCCATGAACATAGGGGTGCATAGATCTTTACAAATTATTGTTTTGGTTTTCTTTGGATAAATACCCAGAAGTGCAATTGCTGGGTCAAATGGCATATCCATTTTTAATTTATTGAGAAAACTCCAGACTGTTTCCAATAGTAGCTGTACCAATTTGCAATTCCACCAACAGTGTATGAGGATTCTCTTTTCTTCACAGCCTCACTAACACTTGTTGTTCTTTGTAATTGTAAAATTTTTTAAGTGAAATCATTTACTTCATAATTTCTGCCACTAGAAATTATGAACTGTTGAATTAAGGGAAGTTAAACTGCTGTGTAGGTAAACTTTTTATAATATTCTGGGGAGCAGGTTTTTTTTTTATCCTATTATGTGAACCAAATCACAAATAACAATTTGGAATATGTGTGTGTGTGTGTGTGTGTGTGCGCGTGCACGTGTGTATATATACATACATATACATATACATATACATATACATATATATATATATATACCGTATATAATGTATACAAAATATCTTAAACAAGTTGGCTTTTTAGTACAATTGTTTCAGAAGAAATAAAAATTTTCCCTGATCTTGGATATTTCTATTAGCATTAGTACAATTTTTAATATTATAAAGTTTGATAGTAGAGGTCCATTTTCCTATGAACTTTGTTATGTGGTTTGAAAAGACTGAAAATTTTTGAGTGTGTATTTCATATTGTATCATGAATTAGTGTGACTTCTTATAAAATGCCTAAGAGTTTTGAGTTGTTTAGTTTATTGTATTTGATCTATTTTGTATGAATTAGTGGCCTCAAATGTTTAATTTGAAAATCACTGCAATAACTGTTTTAAAAAAACAATTACAACTAGGTTGCTTTTAGATTTTTAATACATATTGCATTAAGAATTATGTTTAATTTAATCATTGGTTTTGTGTAATTCTCACAAGATTAGAAATGTAGGTATTATGATGTTGAATTTAAAATATATCAATATTACACAGTGGGTTATTATATATGTGCTAGAAGTTAACTTCAAATCTAGGTTGAGAATCTATATTGTATTAATTAGGAATCTATGCTGTACAAGTTGCCTTAATTGAGAATTTATTCAGAACAACTTGTCAGCTAAGATTATAACCAAGTACTTCCATATTCTACATATCGATCAATATCTACATATGGATCAATGATAATAATCAATAATAAATGCTAGAAATGTTTTTTCTTTTAATATAAAAATGCTCTTGCCTTTTTCACTTCAGAACTCTCGCTGCTATTGATGTACTTTCTTCAGTATGGGTGTAGGGTAGGGAGTTGAAGGGGTATGTCCTTCCCGGCAAAATTCATCTGGTACAGGGTCTCCGAATGTGGCACAGCACTGATGTGGAAGCACTCCCGAGAGCTTGACCCACCTGCCCTATTTGCCTTCATGAAAAGAAGTCCTTCCTGAAAACTCCCCAGGTTGAGTTCTTGAGTCACAGAAAGTCCCAGTGTCTTAGAAGGTTTGCGTTCAGCTCCCCCTGCAGTCTCAGTCACTGTGTCACTCACAGCACAGAAGTACGTAGCTGAGTCGCTCCAGTGGGCTGAGGATTTTTTTAGGTGGAAGGAGGTTTCATTCTTCCTCAATACAGCTTCAAAATCTTTGGCGCCTGTAACTAGGGTGGCCCCTGAAATGTACTTGAGGAGAAACTGGAGTCCTTGGTTGGGATGTTGCACATACCAGAAAAGATACGGTGAAGTAGAAGTTGAATATGTGCACCTCAGTTCTAGCGAGGTTCCTTCAGAGACAGTGACATGGTGGTCAGGCTGGGTCACTGACTGGGCTCCAGTTCCTCCTGAAAAATCAAAGCTGTGTAAGTAAAACCCGGACAGACTTGTCTATGAAGAAAAGGTGTCTATTCAAGTTCTAGCTAGAACAGTCACTGTTGTGAAAGTAGAAAAGGGAATGAAATGATACTTACCAAGGGCAAAAATCATCTCAAGCACTGGAATGAGCAGCAGGAGCATGGCTGAAGGATCAGAGCAGGTAGGACAGTAGCTAGGGTCACTGAGCCTTCGGAGCTATAGGACCACTGGGGAGGCTGGGCTGGATAAGCCACTTACTTCGACAAATTTCAATAACTGTTAGAAAGAGACTTTCTTTTAATGCGTTTGGATCTTTTCTGGCTTCTCATTCTTATTACAGGTTCCTGTCTACACAGACATCAGCCAACTGCAGGGAGGAGGGACTAAGAGGATGGTAATGATTTGCAACAAAATAAAATGTCTCACTTGTGCAACATTGCCCTCTGGAGGACAGAGGCAGGACCACAAATGTTAGAGAGAACTGTGTTTTCTTCTCGTTTCAGAGAGGTGATGTCAAGACTGCAACATAATTTGTGTCTTCTTTCCCAAATCTGTGATGATGTCACCTTCCATAGTCCTTGGTGTTAGTCCTAAGACAAAGAAATGGGATTTAAGTAAAAATAGAAGAGTAACTTACTTTGTTGAGAAATTAGTCATAGAAGATAATATTCTAGGCTTTGGAATACTATTGAGAAACTCTACGTTATTTTAAAAAGCCATTCATCAGGTAGAAAGACTAAGATCATCTGCCTCAACTGAGCTGAGCTTCATGTAGCCTTGTGCTGCTAAATGTGAGTATCAATGTAGGAGAAGAGATTATCCTTTATTTTGGTGCTAAAAGGAAAAAAATAAATTAGAGGAGAGGCTCATACTTAAAATCAACCTGGAACACATGTCATTAATTATTTAATCAGTATAAACTAATAAAGGTAACAAATTTCTTTGTCAAGCAGAAAGTGTGAAGAAGACTCCTTAATTTTAGTTGAACAAATTTGATACTAGTTTAAGCTATGCGTAAATAATTTGGGCATCACGTGTTTAAGTGGAGAAAGTAAGAGTCCTGGTCCACTTGTCAATGGTGAGAATAGGCTGATATATTATGCCATATTATGGAGACCTCACACTAAAAAGAATGTTGACAGAGGAGTATCTGCAGAGAAACCTGAGTAGAATTAAAAGGTAAGGAAAAATGACATATAAATTAGTGATTCTGAAAATAAATGAAGGAAAAAAAGAAAGTAAATCTATGTAAACTCTATAAAGCTGGAAGGAGTACAATCATCAGAGCAGAAATGAAAGAAACTTCTGTTGGCTATAGAAGAAATAGAAGTAGATTGACAGTGACACTCAACATAGCTAAGCGGTCCACAGCCCCATTCTGGTGGGAGACAGGGCCTACCAAACAAGGGAAGTCTACTCTGTGGTCTAAGAGTAAGATGAAACTCTTAAGGGGGAAGATCTCCCCTCCCAGCTTATTTTAACATAGAGACCATTAGTACCTAAAACTGAAATAAATAAGGAGATAAATCTTAGGTGAAATAAGAACCTGGCCAACAGGGATTCTTCTCATCAGCGCAGACCAACTCACTTCTTTCTGAATACTCTGTTGACGTATACCAGCTTAAAATCGATTCTCTCTTGGGCTTCCAATTTGTTTCTTGACCCTGATGATAGATGATCTTTCACATGTGGAACTAAATCACATAGTCAGTTTGAAATTTTAAATGTTGCTGGCATGTGTTTCTGATTCAAAATTTCTGACTAAGCCTGTGTACTCTCTTCTCTTCTCTCTAAAATTCCCACGGAAATAAAATTTAGAAATATAAACAGGAAGAGCCTAAATCCATAATGAGAAAAGTAACAAAAATATGAAAAGTATGAACAATTCCCACAAGATGCAAGATGTGAACACACTGGTGGACAAGACAGAGAGGGAAACAGCACAGCCCAGAATGAACTATGAGAAGATTTCCATGGAAACACAATTGAAGGAAACTTGCTCCTTAGGATCCTAGAGTGGTTCTGAGCTGAGAAAGAGAATAGATATGAGGGAGAGCAGGAGAGACAGAATACAAGGGGACAAATGAAGGTCAACATGTGAAAGAGCTGCACCTAGTTTTCCTCTGTACTCTTTATTCTGCTACTGTACTTATATGTGAGAAGTATGGTAGGCCAACCTGTACACAGGCATTTGATCTTCCCTAAAGTTGAAATGAAACACCTGGGAAGGCTAAAGTTTTTAGTGTGAGTAGTTGACAGAATTAAGCCACACTTCAAACTGATATTAGGTGCAGAGGAAGGGGAGGAACAACTTAATAACCAGTTCCTTACTCATTCATTTTAATAAGAAGCTTGCCAATAAACATGATATGCCCATGTGCCCAGATTACTGGTCAAATTTCTCATTCAGGAAGAAACTTGTGGGTAATATGGACACAATGACATAGGGAGTCCATCCTGCTATTCGATCTCTCATTTTTAAATATAAACCAAGAATAAAGTAACATTAGTCATTTATAAGTATAGGTGATATCTCTTTCTATCTGTCTTTCCACCAGTGGAAGCCCATAGTCATCAACTATAAATCATCAAAGTCATTTGTACCTGGCTACAAAGTGGAGGCAGAATGTCATGCCCTGTGGTCTAGTAGTATGGGAATGCAGTATTTTGAGAATGACCAAAAGACCTAAGAAGATAATGTACTGGCTCCCTGGTCACCACTCTCAAAAAATTGTGAGTCCTAGCTTGGATAATAATTCCTTATATTTGTTAAGATTTTTTTCTCTTGACAAGTGCTTTTGCCTACATTATTTCAATTATTCTGAATTGGTAAGACCAGCTTTATAAACCTCATTAAATGGAGAAAAAAATAAATCTCAAATACAATGATTATAAAGTCTGTCATTTATTGAATGTTTACCATGTGACTTGAGAGTTCCACATTAATAGTAGACACTGTTGGTGCCCAGTCTAGTTCCCCTTTTCCAGGCCAGTGTATCCTGTCCCTTTCTGTGAGTGTTGGCTACTCTTGGCTCACAGTTGCCCTCTTCCCCAGAAAACTGACCTCTGCCAATAAAAGTCACCCTACCCCTAAGAAAGACCACAACAAATAACTACCTTATTCTGAGGCACAAAAGGACAGCTGTCTGGTCCTCTTGACTCAGGGTAGGGAGAATCAATTCTGTGGTGTAATTCATGCCCCATGAGGTCAGGCTTAATCAAAACCAAGTGAAGCACATCTATGATTAGCCTTTTCCCTTCTTTCTTAACTTACTTTCCTCAATAAATTATAGGCGCAAGAAACACCAGTCCAGGTTCTGCCTTTAAGGAACGCAACCTTAATAAGACAACATATTATCTCATTTAGTCTTGAAAACACTCCTGAAAAATATATAATAGTATAGCCTAAGATCAAGTGGTTCATTAGGAACAGGAAAGATATTTAAATCAGCACCACAAACCAGGTTCTTCCCACTGTATCATGACACCTGAAGGCACACAATAAAAGTGGAATCTTGATTCCAGCACAACTTCCTGTTTTTCTCACTGCCGTTCAAATTCTTCTTCCATGATTTGGAAATATTTGTGCAAGTCTTCAGTCTGCAGATTGAGAATTTGAAGCAAATCTTGATTGGATGGCTTACTTTTAGTCAGTAACTATGTGAACAAAACTGAACAGAAATCTTAATTTCCCATTTCCAGGTTTCCCACCCTTTGGACTATATAAATAATGTCTTGTCTAACAGACCACAATTTCAGCTTTACAATACATGTAACTTAACATTTTTTTTTCCTGTAATTATACTTAATGTCTGTTACAAGGTCTCATTTTTTCTGGGTTTGGGCATAAGTTGTAGGACAGTTCCACAGTGCCAAGGAGACAGGGCAGGGGGACAATCAAATGCTCACCAATGATTCCAAGCCCCCTCACCAGAATTCTCTGAAACAACCTCAATTCCACATGGTCTTGAGGACTAATCCATTTGGTCTTTAATCACCATAACAAAGCTCCTGAGTGTCTGGAATTCTTTCAGATACTTACTCAGAGATTCTTCTCAGGAAATCTGAAATCGTTCTGTGCTCCCAGGCCCTGTTGTGGGTATATTCCAATGACTGTGACTAGTGCTGTCTACCATCTCAAGTACGTGGGAATCAACACACTCTCCCACAGGTTCAAACCAGGAATTTGGAATTCTGCTCAGCCTAGCCAAAAGTGGTAACACGGGCCCTCTTTGATCTTTAATCTTTGCAATTATCCACCATTTTTGTTTCAGCTAGTTCTCATCTTCTGACTCTGGTCCTTTCGTCCACCAACAACAGGGAAACATATTGGCTGACTATATTGAGCTGTGTCGTTTGTCACTATTGGAGTATATGGACATCAGCAACTCAGGGCCTTTCCCAGAATACTGTCTATACCACATGAAGTACTGGGGGACACAATCTCTATAAGTGTAGTTGAGAGAAGCAATGGCTCCCTCCGGAACACTCAGAAATCCAGGCTCTGCTCCACTGTCTTCTGTTGGCTCCTCGTTTTTCTGCAAAAAGACAGTGATTAGTCAAAAATGATTGATCGCATAATAGATGCTTACTCTCCAGAATTTAAATTATTTTTTCACAGGTCTCCCAACTCTACCTTCCCTTAATTAGAGGGAAAAAAATTCCCATTTCTACCCATAGGCCCAGGACTTGCTGTGGTTTGTCTTCCTCTTCTACATTCTATGAAAATGAAAAACTCAAATGAATATGGCCTGTCTTGAACTATTCTGTGCCTGACTTCATCAGTAGAAGCTTCCCAACATGGATTCCCATTTCCATATATAAAGAATAACATAAATCAACATAACCTTGTTTCAGTCAAACTGGTACAAATGTACATGCTTCTGATGTCTGAGCAGTCTTGAATTATGCCTCATGAATAACTATAGAGATATAAATACTCAGTAACACCACTCATATAGCTTAACCAACATGATGTAATGCTGATTCTCATCAAGTTTAACAATAAAACCCAAATTTGATTAACCTTGGCCCATTTAGGTTATATATTTATGTCTGGGGAGAAAGAACATCTCTCCATTGGAAATGGTGTTTGTTTTTTGGTCCCTGGTTGGCAATGAAACCAAAAATCGGTATGTCCAATTACCTTGCATGGATCATAAGGAATGTTATACTATATACTAGCTTTCTATATCCTGGGACTTATTCACAGTTGACTGAATCTGGAGTCCTAGGAGGCATAATTGAGATTAATGCTGCACATTGATCTCATCTTGACATTTAAAGTTTTGCTAATAGCAGCTTTAATTAAGTGTTGTTTAAGACAAACAGAATGGATCTAGCCTCTGTCAGTCAGATTAATCAGAATTGCTTATAAAGCGTCATACTTGTGAGATAAATTTTTAGAAACTAACACCATGTAGGACCATGGAGTGTGTATTGTTTAAATAGAGTCCATTGTGAGCCTTGAGTTCTCCTACATGACTTGCTGGCTATGCCACTAATGTAAGGCCATGACCACTCAACCTAAAACATTTCTCAGGGTTGTGCTTGCAACAAACAACCTTGACGGATGAGGTAATGTTTTCTCTGAGACGAAGAGCAAGTTTACTTACTGCAGCTTAAAAAAAGAAAAAAAGCAGTGAATTCCCCAAGCTCAGTTTTCCTCAGCTATGACACAACCCACTGCTTGTATAGTATCCACCTGCACCCATTACACCATTCTGTGATACGTAAGGGCAAAGGCGACAGAAGAAAACATGCTGATGTTCATGATCCTTACTATGCCATAAGTAATAAAGTCCTTTATCTCTGACGCAAGAGTCTTGTGTCTTTACCGACAGCATCAAAGAAACAAGCAGCTTATCAGCTTTTAAGGAGGGTAAGATCCAAGATCTGACAAACCCCATCCCTGTCATCTTTATAGATATTATAGAAAAGACTTGAATTACTTTTGAGAAATATAAAACTGGTCTAAAATGGATCTTTTTGAAGAATGTAATATCTAGCCTCATATGAGATTTAACTATCATTTCTAATCAAATGCTTGAGCAATTTTCTGAGTTACTTTAATGAAATAAAGACTCTGGGAAATTAGTGTTACACACTCAAATGACTATTAATTGTGTGAGGAACCTAATAGCCGGTGGACAGACAGTCAAAAGTAGAATAATTACGAACCAGTCTTTTGACCATAATAATAGTGTTTAATCTAAATTTAAAAAAAAATCTAATTTCCTATAAAATATCTCTACCAGGGATAGCTATTTGAATATGTTTCCTAAGAGCCTTTTCTTTTGCAGTAATTTGAAATAAAACTTTGTGTGCTCATAATTGTTTGACTTGATGTACATTTGGAAATATATTTTTTATTATTATTTTAGATATTTCACCATGGCGTTACTAGCCTTCAAGATGACCCAGGTCATTCAAATTACTTCTGGTAAAGGTGAGGTCAGTTGAGTGAGGACAGGCTGAAATCCCCAGTTGATCTAATTATTTGACAGAGGCCACTGAGCAAACAAGGCTGGTATCTGAGCCTGGAGGAAATGGCTAGAGAGAACTGAATTGTACCACATAACCAAGCAAGAAGAACGTACAGAAAGTTGAGGTTGCTAGGGTGGGAATGAGGGGAAGGGAAAAAGGAGAGAAAGAGAAAAGGACCAAACAACACTCATTTAGTAGATACTTCTCTGCTAACTGATATGGGCCAGTCACTATTCTAGACATTAAGGATAAAACTATAAAACAGTAACTCCGACCTCATTGAGCTTATATTCTAATTGCAGGTGGAAGCAATGAACACATTGACACATTTGTCAATATATTATATTTAATATACTTAATATTTAATATATTTAATAATAAATTATGTTAGACAATATAACTGCATGTTGTAATTACCACCATAAGGGAAATAACCAAAATGTTGTGATAGAGAGTTAAGAGGAAGTCTGTGGATGACTACATTCATCAAGAAGCTCAGCAGAGGTCAGAAAGCTTTCTCTACAGTAGTGATATTTGAGTTGATACCTGAAGGATGAAAATGAGCCAGGCTCACTAAGATTTGTAGGACAAATTTTCATATAAATGAAAGAGTAAGACCAAATGTGGGAAGGGACATGGCAAGTTCAGAAAATAGAAAGGAGATCAGTTCTGTTGTTGAAGAGAGAGCCAGGAGAATTACGAGCTGAGATCAGAGTCAGGAGAGATTCAAATAATGCAAAATCTTGGATATCACAGCCTGGAGTAGGTATTTTATTCTACGAGCAATGGAAAACCTTAGAAGCATTTTAAGCAAGTAGAGGCAGCTTTTGATTTACACTTTTAAAAACTGCTTTGGCTATTAGTTAGATTGGTGCTTCTCAAACTTTTTTTAAATGATAGAATCTCCTGGGGATCTTGTTAAAATCTAGGTTTAAATTCAATTAGTCTGGAGTAGAGCCTGAGATTATGCACAAGTTCCAATATTGCTAGTCTACACATCTTGAGAATCAAAGATGTAAGGACTGACTACACTGACTTGGGAAGAAAGAGATCTGTTAGTAGGTAATTTGGACCAGAACTATATTTTTCAAACTTGACTTAATATACTTTATGAAATTTTAGTCTTATTTTGTGTCGTGTACTCATGTTTTCTAATTTTATTTTAATTATTTGAATGACAAAATATATAAGCTCACAGGTTAAAAGAAAAGACACTGATAATTTCATTAGTAAAATGGAAACAACTTTAAAATAATAATAGCCACAATCGGTAGAGGGTTGGAAAATCAGCAGCCTCGTATACTCCTAGTGAAGTTATAGCTCGATGGAAAATTTCCTCATGGAAATTAGACATTCGATGTCATGGCTCTTCCCTTGTTAAACAATTCCATTTCCATTAAAGCTACAGCATTAATGATGTCCATAGAAATATCATTTAAAATATTAAATAATTGAAAATACTACCAAAAAGTGATTAATTCTTTAAAAAAATACATGTATATAATAGAAATTAGGCAGCCATTTAAAATCATGCCCTCAATATGTTTCCTGGCATCGAAATACCTATAATAAAATGTTGAGAAAAAACAGTATGCTCATAAATACTGAGTACATTGTAAGACCTTTCATAGAAAAATGTAGCTACACCAAAAAATTTGAAGACTGGTAATAGTCATTATTTGAAAGTCATGAAATTATGAAATTATGGGAGTATTCTATTTTTTTTCTAGGTGTTTATATACTTTCGACTTTATATAAAATTAACATGTATAATTAAGCAATAAATTTTTCAATTTAATTTAAATTTACAATACACCATTCCTTTCTTCAAACTCTGGATCCTACTTTGCATCTTTAATGGGAGAAACAATTGTCAAGGAGTCAGAATGTTTAGGTTCTACTACTAGCTTCCATTTTGATGTGTCATGTTTTGAATAAGTCATGCAATGCCTGTGGATCCTAATTTTTCATCAATTAAACGATGGGCATGGGCTGAATCAGTATTTCCTAATGTGAGATTTATACAAGATATTACTTTTGTCAACCCATAGATGAATTTTGTAATCATTACATGTATAATTTTATTTTAATTTGTAGTAGAAAAAATATAGCCAGCACATCCAATATATGGTTTCACAGATAGTATCCATTAAAACAAGTATGCTAATAAATATTGGGTATGAAGATAACTTTTTACAGTTATTTTAAGTCTAGTTAATATAAAATGTAATTTGATATTAAAGTAGTAAATAACGGTATAAGTGGTACACAGATATAGAAAATATTATAAATATTATGAACAAATGAGTAAAAGGCTGCTGATGAAGGTAAAACTTGCCTCATGGACTGGGAGCCTGAGTCGCGAAGGGATCTGCCCTCTTACAGTGAAGGGTACAGCAGTGGAAAGGAATCTGTGGGCAAATAGGCCCAGGATCAGTACAGTCTGCATTGAGAGAAAAAAACTCAATAGTAACAAAAGGAAATTTAATTCAATATAAATTCAGATTCATCACGTAAGGGAACAGTGTATAATCCTTAACTTCCGTTTGGAGGCAGAGATTATAAAGAAAATTCCCTCCATAAAGAAAACAGCTTCACTCCTACCCACAAGGCTAGACCAGCTTCAGGGTCGTGGTACCGACTGCGTGTGCTTGGAGAGCACTGTACCGCAAAGCACAACAGTAGGTGGCTGAATGTCCAATATGAGAGGCTGGGATACGCAAAACACCATACAACTTCTATTCTCCAAGCTGCTCTTTAAAAGCTTTGTCTGCCTGCTCTTTCTGGCTTGATTGAGTTAAAGTCAAAGATACAAGTCCTTTCCCAGGACCCTGTCTGAACCAATGAAAGTTGTAAAGTGTTTTCTTTTGATAAGTACAATTAATAATGGCATGTTCTCTCCCCTGGATACTCAGGAACAAAAGATTCTGCTCCAACACATATCTGCTACTCACCCCTGTTTAAACAGAGAACCACAGACAAAGATTTATTAGTGACTGATCATTTTTTGAAAGAATACATTCTTCACAATCCTCCCTCGGTGAGCAAGGTAGCTCTAACCATCCCGCTATCCCTTTCAGACTTCTGGAGACAATCTGCTTTTTTTTTTATTCATATCTCTAAAGCCCACCAACTCACAGCATAGTTGTCAAAAGAAAATCACAAACAAAATTCCCAAGGACTTCTCCATTTTTCTATTCATCGATCTCATAAGGACCCTAGAGTCCGAGAGCCTTCAGACACTACCAAGCCAAATCAATTTTTTATCTGAGTGCATCTTCAAATATCTGTTGTCACAGGAAGCTGAGAGGCTCCTCGGCCAACCAGAAATTAGGGACATTTTTCTGTGCACTCACATAGCTACTGCTGATCTCAGAAGAGGTGACATGGAAAAATGACCATGTCAAGACCATGTGCAGCCCATGTGCATATTAGCTGGAGAGCTACACCTAATGTTTATCCCTTAGACTGTACCCTTTTTAATTCCCTCTATAATATTCTGGAGCATCTACCACGTACATGTTATAAATTGAATAACTAAAAGCATCTCTTCCCCCAAGGAAAACAAAGCAAGTTTCTTTTCTCTCCTTTCAGTGCAGATACCTGCTAAATGAGCTCATACATGTGAATTAATTATTGACACTGTCGCACATTATGATGATCTTACATCTGTGCCCTGCTCCAGAAAGCTTGCATGGAATTGTCTTTACAATTGACATTAAATGATACCAGAATCGAGAAACTGTCATTTTTCTGTGCATGATATTTATGAGATAAACCAAAAAAAAAAAGACATTAGAGTCCATTCAAATAATTGGATGGGATAGGGCCACTGTGGAATAAAAAGACACTCCCAGACATAACTACAACAAAATAACATAATCACTAGGTGAGTGGAGAGTTAAGCCTTAATCTATACTTGAAATCTTCTTGTTATTTTTTTCATTAATTATTTTTACTGCCTTATCCCCCACCTATGTCCAAGAATAACCACCATTAATTGAAAAAATTATTTTCTATCTAGGCCATTTGATCATTTAATTCAATTAATTTAATTGAATTCTTACAACTATGTGATGATGTATATGTTATCATAGATGATAAAGTGTAGGTGTTTTAAATTTAAGTAATTTTATCCGAAGTTACATTGTTTAGTAAGTTACTTGTGTTAAATTTCCAGTCTGATAATTCCAACATCCCCGTCATGTCTGGTTGATGTTTGTTCTCTTCAAATGTTGATACGCCTTATAATTTTTTTCTTATAGCCAGAGGTGATGTGATGGGTAAAAGGAACTGCTATAAATAGACCTTTGGTATCATGATGGTGAGGTGTGGGGGGAGGGGAAGGGTTCTATGGTCCTATAATTAGGTGCCAGTCTTTTATCAAACTTAGCTCTCTAGACTGTGAATTTCATGAGTGTTTCTTTGAATTTTTTTCTTCTCCTCCCTTAGGAGGAACAGGATAGCGGATGGCCTGAAGTTGGGTATTTCCCTTCCTAAGGTCCATTAGGCTCTAATAATATCCCAGCAAGATCTGCCCTTTTCCCTAAGGGCAGATCTTGTTAAAAACAAAGTGCTCTGGTGCATTTCAAAAAATAGTGTGGTTCCCTCACCTCCACCCCTAGAAGCATTAGGGGATTTGTCTCTAATATTGGGTTCCTGATTGAACTCCTGGAGATAAATCTCACAATATTGTGGGACGGTCCCCTATGACTATGTCCTCTGGAATTTTTAACACTCACTCTTGTTCATATTGAGCCTCCCGCAATTCATCTACTATAGGTCAGGTTTTCCTACTCGTGCACTGGTGCCCAAGGCAGTTTCTGCTAATGTGTCTGTGCTTCCGTAAACTGCAACTCCCTGTTTTCAGTCGGTCTCTCTAATCTTGGAAGCAGCAGTTTGTCTCGTGTCTTCTCCCTCTGCAGACCCAAGAACATTTGTCGATTTTACAGCCTGTTCAGCTTTTTCCTTGTTTGGACAGAGCGGTGAGTTCAAAAGCTCCTTAAGTTCAGAATGAGAAACCAGAAATTCCCTACTTTTTGTTTTTTAATAACCAAGCAGAGCCTGTGAACTTAGAAAATTAGAAATGCAAACGAGGAAGAATAAAAAAGAAAAATATCGTATTCTTATTACTCAGAGATGACCAGTTCAAATATCTTAGCATATACCTTTCCTATTTTTGTCAGTTGATCTCTGCCTATTAAATAAATGTTTATTTCCTCTAATTCTCAAACCATAGTTAAATTTCTCTAATTGTCCCAAAAAGGTACATCACAGCTAATTTATGCAATCTAGAACTACACGTAGCATGCAGGCATTCTGTCTCTTAAAAATACTAATAGTTAGTTGGAGAACCTGGGAGAGTTATCGTGCTGTCTCAGAAGGGCTGTGCTAGCCAGTGTCATGCTGGCATTAAAGTGATGTTCTCCAAAGGAGCTGTGGAATGGTTCGAGCGGCACCCGGAGGTAAAACGTGAATAGATTGTTAAAGTAGACCTCCCTCCTTCCTGTTTGAGAACTTGACTAACCATTAAATGAGGACTAAAAATCTGTCAGGGAGAAAGAAATCTTTCAGATTTTGTCATCAGCGCCATCAGCTTGGTGTTTTTCTATGTAGTTGGCATTCTGCTGATGACTGGACCCAAGACAGAGCTGATCTCTCCCTTCCAACCAAAATTGTCAGCTACCTCAGAAGCAGAAATGCAACATGACAGCTTTACCCTTGGGAATAGCCAGATGTAACAATTAACTTTGTGTGTTGAGTGAGGATATACATCTTTATGCTATGTAGTCATCTAGGCTCAAGTTCGACCTCCATCATGTCTGAGAGAAAAGTACTAACTCACTTGTGAAAACACATACAGCATGAAAAAAATAATGCTTCTGCTTCACCTGTTAAGCCTCCTTGACCCCTCCAGGTGTAGGTTTGGCTACTGGCCAAAAGTGCCTGGGGAGCACAGTGCACCCACCACACAGATATACAAGACTGAATCTCTGAGCTGGGTGGCTATGATGTACAGGGAGCTGTGCTTGGTGATTGTTTCCAGAGTTACTGAGTACCTTCCATTAGACTTTTTGGTCTCACTGTAAGTCATAATTATCAGAGAAATAGGACCTCTTCCAGTGTCCTGTTCATACCACCTTAAGCTTATAAAGGGATTCACCGTATAATTACATTGAAACATGCAGTTTTCTTTTTCCACAACAATCAGGGATAAAGGATTCTGTTTCACTTGGTTTTTGCCACTCACCCCTATTCAGAAAGCAAAGTGAGATTTGTGAGATAGATCATCCATTCTTAATGATTTCCAATTTGCGTCCCTTCCTTCTCTCCACAATGAATTCTAGGAGAACTATAAAATGACCTCATTTTCTTCCCTCCTCCAACCCAATGCAATATGCTCTTGCTGAAAATTCAAGGAAAATGTTCCCTGGAGTTCTAGTGTCAACCTGGCTAAAACTCTTCATTAACTTACAACAAAAATGAAGCCATAAAAACATCAAGGAGGTCCTTGGATGCTTCTCCATTCTTCTGCACACAGCAAGCCCCAAAAGCTAGCTTTTCTGTTCAACATTTATTTTTTTTTAACATTAAACAAAAGAATTCTCAGAGTATATTTTCAGCCAAAGACCAGATTTCCTAATCCTATACACAATCATACCTATAGACAGGGCCAACACAAACACTGTCATCTTGGGATCAGATCTAGAGTTACACAGAACCTCTGATAAGTTTCTTGCTAAGTTTTCCCCTCACTATTTGCAATATGATATAGAATGTAAGCCCCTATATGTTTGTATGAGCACAGTAGATAAGTACTTAAAACATTTATTTGAAGACTTCAGCATGAATTCTGGCTGCATGTAATATTGAATAAAAGAGTTAAGCCTCAGCTTTCTCATCTGAAAATAGGTGTAATAACAGTTACCTTACAATTTCTGACAGACTTGAAAGACATGATGCAGATCATCAGCAAGAGGGAGCTTATCTCTCTCTCATCTTGCACTGAGTGCCAAACAACAGGCAGAGACAAATCTTTTGAGACAGTAAGGAATACAGGAAAAGGGAGGGTGTCCCTGACAGTCAGTGCTGCTCTGTGAGATTGGAAGAGCCAAACTGAGGATTTTACTCCACAGAGAAGGAAGGAGGCAAAGAGGACCTTAGTCTCAGCATTTTAAAGTTAGTTTATGTAGAGTTGGTTTATATGTCCCCTCATACTGAGTGCTGAATGACCAGCAGAGCCTGGTCCTTTGAGATAGCTAGGAAAACAACAACAACAACAACAACAACAACAACAACAACAACAACAAAGAGTGTCATTCTACAATTACACTGCTCTGCAAGATAGAGATAGATGCATAACTGAGGTTGTACCTCCACAAAAGAAGGAAGGAAGGAGGCAAAGGAGGACTTATGCCCAATAATGTAAAGCATCTCCTTAAAACCAATTTCTATATCACCTCAGAGCAAGCATTGAACAACTGGCGGAGTTTGGTACTCTGGGACAACTAGCAACAAAGAAAATGGGCAAGTGTGGTCTTATACCTGGCATTTCCTCCAAAAGAGAGGAAAGTAAGTGAAGGAGGCCTTGTACAGTCTTACAGTTCACTCCCCAAGGGATTTGTCCCTATCTTGCCTCTTGTCGAACACTGCTGACTGATGAGGGTCTCTCCTACTCAAAACCAGACTGGGAGAGATAGCTGTTTCTTCAATTGCACAGACAACAAAGCAAACCTATAAGGAACATATAATTAAGAAAACATAATATAATGACAGGAAGAAAATAAGTGTCCAGTAACCAAATAAAAGAAATAAAGATCTGAGAATTGAATCAAAAAGAATTCAAAATAATCATCTTAAAGAAGCTTGATGAGTTACAAGAGGACATGGACAGATAACTAAATGAAATCAAGAAATCAATATATGAACAAAATGAGAAGTTCAACAAAGACATTGAGCCATAAAAAAAGAACCAAACATAAATACTAAAACTGAAGAATATGATGCTGAACTGAAATATTCACTAGAGGTATACAAAAACAGATTTGATCAAGCAGAAGAAATAGTCAATGAACTTAAAGACAAGTCATTTATAATTATCCAGTTAGAGGAGCAAAAGAAAAAACATGAATGAAGAAAACTTAAGAGACTTTTGGGACTTCACAAAATAAACCAATATGTGCATCTTGGGAGTCTTATATGAAAAAGAGAGAATGGGGAAGAAAGTCTATTTAAAGAAATAATAACTGAAATTATCCCAAATCTGGGGAGAAAAATCAACAATGAAGCCTAACAAGTAGGTTGTATTTAAAGTTATATACAGTGAGAGATATTACAATCAAATCATCAAAAGCCAAAGATTGGGAGAAAATTTTGAAAGCACTAAGAGAAAAGTACCTCATCACATATAAGGGACCTCAACAGAACTGTCTGTGGTTACTTGGAAGAAATCTTCCAGGTCAGGAGAGAGTGGGATAATGCATTCAAAATATTGAAAAAGAAAAATGTCAACCAAGAGTATAATACTCAGCAAAGCTCTCCTTTGAAAATGAAGAAGAGATAAAGACTTCCCTAGGCAAACAGAAACTGACAGTTTATTATCACTAGGCCTGACTTACAAGAAATGATTAGAAAAGTTTCTCAGTCTGATACAAAATGATGTTAATTAACAAGGTGAAAACATAAAATGTATAATCCTCACTAGTAAAAGAAAGTATACAGACACATTTAGAATACTCTAAAACTATAATAATGATACATGAATCACTTTTAACTCTAGTTTAAACATTAAAAGACAAAAGTATTACAAATTATTACAGCTATAATAATTCATTAAAATAGATACACAATATAAAAAAATGTAAATTGTGAAATCAGCAACAAAACATGTAAAGGGGAGAAGTATAACTTATATGCAATCGAAGTTGTTATTATCAGCTTGTAATAGACTGTTATAACTAAAAAATGTTTTATGTAAACCTCATGGTAAAAAAAAATATTTACCATAAGGTAGTAATTGATAGAAAAATATAAAAATAAAGGAATCAAAGCATATTATACAGACAGCTATCTAATCACAAAGGAAGACAATAAGAAAGGAAGAAAGGCTAAAACAATGAGAAAACAATTAACAAAAAAGGCAATGATAATTACTCACCTACCAATGATTACATTAATTATAATGAATTGAATTTCCCCATCCAAAAATATAGAGTGGCTGAATGGATTTTGATAAATAGGGTACACCTATATGCTGACAACCAGAGATTCACTTTAGCTTTCAGGACATACATAGGCTAAAATCAAAGGGTTGGAAAAAATATATTTCATGCAAATAGTAACCAAAAGAGAACAAGAGAGCTATTCTTATATCAGATAAAATATACTTTAAGCCAAAAACTATAAAAAGACACAAAAAGGTCATTATATAATGATAAAGGAGTCAATTCATCCAGAAGATGTAATAATTAGAAATATATATGCAGCCAATATACAAAAATGTTTTTCCTCCACCCTGCCTGCTTGCTCTGAAGAATTTGGATTTGCCAGTCCCCACAATCACATGAGCTAATCCCTTAAAATCTCTATCTCTGTCTCTGTGCCTATCTACACACACACACACACACACACACACACACACACACACACATCTTATTGATTCTATTAGTCCTGTTTTTCTAGAGAAAAACCATAGAGAGATTTTGCACACAAAAAAAATCAGTTTTAAATTTGTATATATCTAAATAATATAGATTCATTGTTTGTATGTTTATATACTTGTGAACATTTGTTATATTTCACAATAAAATGAGTTTTAAGTGTTAACAGTGATGACATTATAGCCTAAAGAGATGGTTGATCCTTCAGAGATGTTTACTTCGGGAAAGGATAAAAACACAGAATCGGTCAAGCAAACTCAGGAGAGGAAGAACTAAGAAGAGAGAGGGGAGGAGAGAGGGAAAGGAAGAAGGAGAAAGAGAGAATGCCAGTACAACAGAACTGTGCATATCCACTCTTAAATTAAGAACAATACGTTTAAAATTTAATCAACTTTCAATAACACCTTCAGTGAGGTAAAAATAGTTACTGCAATGATGGATATTTACAAACTTCATCAAGAAGCATATTTGGTAACAGAAAAATTAAAACATTTTCCTCCAAAGCAATGACGAGATCCAAACACTGAGATAGCAGCAGATTTTAAGGCATTTCAAATAATTGAGACTCTTCCAAAGTCCAAACCCATCCTTGGCTATTTAATTCTATTCGGAAAGAATTCAGAAGATACGAAGTTGTCCTTGTTCTCCAAAATTGTTTATCTACGCCTCATTCTTGTGTGGAGTATTTGTGAGTATGTTGTCAGCTGTTTTTTCTGGATCTTCTCAATCCAAAACAACTGATGATGTTGAGAAAGCAGGCAAATAGTTTACATTGCCCAAAATGACACTTACTACTCATCTGGTGAAGTAATGGAATGGTTGATCTCTCCCTACTTCTCTAATGGCATCTCTTCCATTCGCACCATTTTTTCTGTATTTATTTTGAGCATGGACTTGGGAGTAGACTAGATATATATTATTTATAGACCCAGTAAGCTATTGGCATTAAGCATCATTAATATTAAAATACAAATTTTGTATGGAAAAAAACAATGCCCAGGTTGAAAACCTTAATAAGGAACAATAAAGAAAGAAAGAAAGAAAGAAAGAAAGAAAGAAAGAAAGAAAGAAAGAAAGAAAGAAAGAAAGAAAGAAAGAAAGAAAGAAAGATGGGGGAAAGAGAAAACCTTTAAAAACAATTAAGAAAAATTGATCATTTAAAAATGGAGGTTGAGTCTGGGTATATGCCTCAAAATAAACAAACAATGAATAATATTTGATTTTTCCTAAAGTGAATAATTAATTATATTTTCCTATTTTAATTAGTTTGGCTTTCTTACTCTTTTAATGTGTTATTTTTCAATTCATAATTAATTTCCAGTTATCTGACAGGTTTGGAAAGTGATCATTGCTTGTCATACAGGCACTGGTAGAGAAGACGGGTACTTTGTTATTTACATATTTTCTCATTTAGTCCTCCTATTGTCATCACCCACTTCCCAAATGCCCTCAAAACACACAGTGAAATGGTAAATCTAAGGCTGCATTTCACACAGGAAAGGTGTTTGAGTGAGGAAGCTGCACCGCCTGGTGGACGGGGACTGCAATGGGAGGCATGATTCTTAGGCTCCTCCCACAGTAGCGCGATGTTCTCATCTTAGGTTTCAGTTAGCAGGCGCATATTAACCTTCACGTGGTGTTTAGAAATCTGAACAATGGTTATCGTAAGCTCTCAGGTCTGTTTTTTTTCTTAGGACAATACCTGACATAGAAGTTCTTTAATATCCCAGGGTATTTCTGTAGCTAGAAGACATCGATTTTCTTAAGCATTTTATTACAGTGCTTTATATTTTCATGTATCCATTGTGGGCCTGCCTATAATCCACTGAATGCTAGATAAGGTTTTGAGGTTGAAATAAAAGGAAATAATAAAAGATCACGTCATTATCTAGTGATTCTTGGCTTCTCAGCAGTGTACCACAATATAGAAAAATAACTGACATTTATTATGTGACTACTAAATATTTGTTGAAGTAAACAAAAATAAAAAATTTCATGGAAGAGTCATTACTACATGAAATACAATATTTCCTCTATCCCAAAATCATATCAATTGTAAGGAATGCTATCTTTTTAATAAAAGCTTTCCAGGAGAAAATGTCGTATTATCTTATCTATAGTCGAATACTTCTGAATCATTAAAAAATAAAAAATATATGAATCTCTGTCAGAAGAAACATCATAACTAAAGTTACCAAATCCCTATAAAATGATTCAAGATCAATATCTTATTGTCTCACTATTTTGTTCGCTCCATATAATGTAACTAACCTAAGTGAATCAGACTCTTAAAGTTGCTCTATCCTCAAAAATGCTTTCTGTTACCACCCATCTGCCACCCATGTTGCCAAACTATAATCAAATAATTTTTGCCTACAGGGTGGAGCACTCAGAAGATGTGGATTTTTATTAAAACTCTAGTGCATAAAAGTTAAGACTCTCTTCTTTCCCATCTTTTCAAATTGTTAAACATACTGGCTGATATTCACACAACAGCTGATAGTAGAATCAATGTGAGAGTGATTTAAAATTATAGGTTCTGGGATCTCACTACTAATTGCAGGAATCATACTTTCCAAGATTGAGACCCACAAACTTATCATTTTTAAAAGCTCCCCAGGTGGTTTTATTACAGCCAGCCTGACACCAGTTTACAAGATCTCATTGTGATAACTGTCCTAGACCAAACTTGTCCTCAAAAATCAATGAGAAAACTGAGGTCTGCATGGGAAAATGTCCCTATGACTACACTAATTTTTTTTTAAACTAGTCTTTTTCTTTGAAGTGCCAGCAGCAAAATCATGCATTTTGTTAGCTCCTTTTTTTTTTTTTTTTGGCTGTGCATTTTATAAAACAAAATAAAACGAAAACTCTGAGGGTTATTAGGATAAAGTTCTAGAGAAAGAAACATCTTTCTGTGTAACCAAGCACAGACTTCATTTCTTTAAGAAAGCTTTTGCTCAGATTCAAACAGGCTTTGCCCAGTAAAATGGCATTGCGACTCACCTGCTTTTTTCCATTCTTTTTCTTCCACCTTTGTGTGCCTGTTCCTTTAACCATTGAGGCTTGGATCATAAGGTTAATAAAGCCTCAGGTCTATAATTGTGAGGACAATAAGTTTCTGTTATAGTAAGGATAATATCTTGGCTTTGGATGTGTTTCAGTCCCAGGTCCATGTAGGCAGAACAGCCCCACCAACCACTAGATCAGGTTGTCACCAGTGGAGTGAAGTGAAATCCTGTGTCACCCTAGCAGAATAAGAGCGGAGGTGGAGGACAGTGGAAGGTGGCATTGTGTGTTGTCCCTTGGTTCTTCCCCACTGATGCAGCAAAGAATTACAGGAAAGCAAGATCTGGAAAAAGTAAAATTTATTGAAAGTACATTTTAGAAGGAGACAGGCCATGCTAAGGAAGGCTGCAGTTCTGTGGAATTTGGGAGATGAAGAGATAAGATAGTATGCCCCAAAGGGAGGAGTGGGTTTCCAGCCAGGAGAGCTATAACAATGTAGAAATGGGAAGGTCTGTTTATATTTGGGTCGTGATGGGATTTCCTAGATGATCCATATGTGAGGTCGCTTTGACTGACAGTTGCTAGCTGTGTAAGACTGCCTACTGCACTTGTGCTTACCCAGAATTCAGTCTGTTATAATTAGATTCATGAACTTCTAGGCATTGTCATGATATTGTAATGATGGTATAATAAGCATCGGCTTGTGGATGAATTAGGGTAGTATCTTCTGTGCATGTGTCTGTACCTGGTTTAGCCAGCAGCTTTTATGGCCTTTGTGCTCAAGGGTTTGGGGGTAATTTATAACCCTAAAAGGGAGATGTTTCTGGAAGCTACTTAAGGAAGGTCTTCAAGGAAGGTTTCTATGGTTACGGATCTGAGCCTTCACTCCTGTCACTCATGCCTGAGTAACTACCTAATAAGGCCAATGGAACCAGACAGGATGGTACCCTGGCTGATTCCAGAACCAGACATAATGATCAATTACCCCAGCCTTGTGCAATCAGTAGCACCCACAACCCCAACTCTCTTAGTGTCCATGACTAAGGATTATTACCCTGTATAATCTGTCCCCTGGAGACACCTGGGAAGCTAGGTTTTTGAGAGCAATAGCTCACCTGTGTCTCTGAGACCTGCAACTCTCTTATAAACCCTTATCTTTTTAAATACAAAACCTATACGTATCTCTTGACTTAGACACACAAGGCAGACAGACCCGTTTGCCTTGGTAACTTCTGTAAGGCCCTCTAAATATTTATCCACAGACTCATAGCTGGAAACTTAATTCAGTCTGTTTCCTGGAGCTCTTGCTTCGTAGATTTAGATCAAGAGGCTTCATGAGACCTCTGAGTCGATGTGTGAAGCGTCTTCCAGATGTGACTTAAGAAATTCAGGCCAAGATATTTAATTTTACCTCCAATTTCCAAATTACATTGTCAGAACCTGCCACAAAACTATGCTACAAAAGAATTCTGGAAAAAGAACTACAAACTTCTATTATGATGTAGAAGGAGAACACGCAATAAGTTGAGATGATGTTGCATTATAAATAAGCAGTTTAGCACATGGGCACAGAAGGTTGTTATGCATACGCTTTTAAAAACATATTTTAAGGCCAAAGAGACCTTATAGGAGACATATTTTGTCTTTGGGTCATACACACAAAACAATTTATACCACATTAAGGAAAGGTATTTCTTAAATTTGGATTTTTAATGGCTGTATAACTGTATAGTTCCCACAAAAGTAAAGTAAACAGATTATTGGAAATATATATATGCTTGTGAAGCTTACACTACAATCAAGATATTGAACATGTGCATTACATGAAAAATTACTTTATGTCTCTTTGCATGCTTCTCTCAACCTTCTCCCCACCTCCCACTCCCATTTTCAGGCAACTCCTCTGTAATTAATAGTATGTATATTTTATAATTTTATGTAAATGGTTTATAAACTTAGATTAAATGGTAAAAATTTATGTTAAAAAGATAAAAATTTTAAATTTAAAACTTTTTAAAGGCACTCTTATGAAGAGTTCTATAGTGCACATCGGCTTTCCAAATGCAAATATAAGAGGGAATTACAAGATCACTTCCCAACTATCCATTACCATTCAGATTTTAAGGCAATGAGACAATGGAGTTACTGGGGGAAGGTAGGACATAGGAGAGAATAAGGATTTAGAATTGTGGAACATTGACTGAAAAAGAGGGCCTGGAGATGTGCAAATAAGCCTCAAGATGGCAAAAAAAAAAAAAAATGCTTTTGGAGGAGTGGTGAAGGGCAAGAGCAGAGAAAGAAGGTAATTCACACTCTGTTTCTTTACAAGGTCCCCCAGAACCACTAATTATTAATCATTTTATGGATAAAATTGGACGAGGCAGATGAATCAATATTATAGAATGGAGCTCTTCTATGATAGAGTCTTAATAAGACAAAAAGAGCATTAGTAGAAAGTTTGTCATATAGCAGGCACCTTAGAAAGTAAATAAGAGTATCCTTAACTTAGCTAGCAAATCTAAATTAAAATAATTCACTAAACAGTAAAAAACAGCATAATATACAAGAGGAAAACCATAGACAGGTTTCATGGCCTTCCTTATTCAAAACAATGTCTGTAACCAAAAACGTACTCAATACTTATAAACCAAATTGAGCTGAAATCTAACAGTTCACACATATTTTTACTGATTACTCCTTTGGATATTTCTGAATTCCTTAATTAATTCTTCTAGCTCAATCTATCACCCAATGGCAAACTGTTTATTATGGCTAATTTTTGTCTTCAATAAACAATCCCAAACCAAATTTTCAAGAATAGGAGTTTTGGAATGGTGATTATAAATATGGTTTATGAACTTGAGAGGTATTTTTCTACACCTATACTGCCACGGCCCTAGCCACTTCCTGTTTGTGATGGCAATTCCTGGCCTTGGTCCCTACAGCAGGTGGATGCCTCAAGCAGAGCCCCGGGGTTGTGGCACACCTCCTTCATACACACCTCTCACTGTGGGCTCACTCAGAGCACAGAAATACAATGCAGTCTTCCAGCTGTGCAGCTGAGATGACAAGGTTGATGGAGTTCTTTGCTTTCTGAAAATTCATTGCGTAGCGACCTTCTGTGGCATTTTGCTGGTTGTAAGAGTCCTGACGAATAAGTAAAATCATCGCCCCACTGCTGAGCTGCTTGTGCCAGAATAAACTATAACTGGTGTCATATCCGCAGTCCATGGCCACAGCCTCTTTCTCCTCTGCTAACGTGCCCGATGGCCTTGAGTTACCTTCTGGGCAATACTGGATCCTGATAGGAAAAATATATAATTAGAAAGTTTGGGGATAAGTGGTGTGGGACAAAAAAAAATTCTTTTTCACATTTAGTCCTTAGAAGAGGACCATTTCCCCTCAGGCCACTCCTACCTAGCCACACTGAAGCCATGACCACCTCCAGAAGTCTGAAGAGCAACATGTTCCTGTTCTTTCACTAGACAGAAAATATCTTGTTCTTCTTCAGTTTCAGAGCTCTTAAGGCAAGCTGACTCTGACAAGAAAGAGAAGAAATGCTCGGCTCTGTGTTGCTGATGCCCCAAAACAGGAAACAGGAATTTCCTGGCGTAGCAAGTTGATAGGGGTCACATCAAACTTCTCTATATACTGGCTGAGAGTTTCGCCCAATGTTAAATTCCTTTTGCATTAACAACTCTTACTTTATAAACAATTACATCTAAAAATATACATGCGTAAAATTGTATATCGAAAAAAAGGACTTATGATTCGACCAACTGCTATGTTCAGTCTGTGCATCTGTGATAGAACTGGGTGGTGGCACTTATTTAAAAATACTACGTGTAATGGATTATAGAAACAACATAAGATGTAATAATCATGTATCCTTATACCTATATATGCTGTTGGTTCACCTAAGGTAGAAACAAATCACTTTCTGATAAGAAGACTAACCCATTTGGACTAATCACTATAGGTCCTCTGAACTACCAATTATTTCACCAATATTCTTTCTCACTACCAATGTCTATTAAGGTACTTATCTTGTGCAAATAGCAGGAAAAAACTAATCTTCTCTGTTGAAGACTAAAATGAAGCCCTCAGGCATACAGTCCTGTGGCAGAGGTCTTCTTGTCTCTATTCAGGGTGATAGCTCAGCTCTGCTCAGAAAGGTCAGATAAGAAACCAGATTCTGGTTTGTAGGTTATTGAGATTTTAAACTTACATTTTTCCCATTACCTCAGTTAGGACCCTAAATGGGCCCCAACAAGGCTCTATATTCTGTATGTTCAGCTCTAATGGGAATATATCATAGATGACTCCATACGAGAGCTGATCATAAGATCACCGATTTCAATAGACCATTGTGTATAACTATAAAAGGAAAACCATGCCTAGGGATGTTACTAAACAACATGCCAAACAGCAAAGACCAATTGCTTATCATTGCCGGTCTCTTGACACTATAGCCAAAACTTATCCTCCCTGTCTCATAGTAATTGTAGCCTCAGCTAAATTGCTTGAAACATCTTCAGATCTTGCACTGGCGTTACCAAAAATTTGATGGAACTGCATTCCATAATAATTGTTTAAAAACACCAAATATTTATCAATCGATTGATTGAATAATTACAAAATATTATTTATTTTTCCTCATATGATTCAATTCTATAAAACTTTTCTATTAAAAGAATCTCATGATTAAAATGCAAATTAAAACCACTATCACACCTGTGAGAGTGGCTATCATCAATAAATTAATGAACCCTCATACTCTGTTCATGGGATTGCAAATTGGTACAGCCACTATGAAAAACAATCTGGAGGTTCCTCAAAAAATTAAAAATGGATATGCCTTTTTCCTAGCAATTGCACTTCTGGTATTTGTCCAAAGAAAACCAAAACAATAATTCATAAAGATCTATGCACCCCTATGCTCATGGCAGTACTATTTGCAATAGCCAAGATATGGACATCCTAAATGCCCATCAACAGATGATTTGATAAAGAAGTTATGGTTTGTATATACAGTGGAATATTACTCAGCCCGAAAAATTGAAACCCTACCATTTACAATGACATTAATAGATCTAGAGGTTATTATGCTGAGTGAAATAAGTCAAACAGAGAAAGATAAATACTATATGATTTCACATATATGCAGAATCTAAGGAACGAAAAAAAAACTGATTGAAAACAGACTAACAAATATAGAAAACGATCTGATAACAGAGCAGAAGGAGTTTGAGGGGCTGGGAGAAAAGGGTGAAGGGTTAAAGAAGTACAAATTAGTAGTTGATAGTTAGTCATGGGGTTGGAGATCACAGCATAGGGAAAGCAGTCAGCATTAATGTAATGGCAAGGTGAAGAGCCAGAGGAGAGAAAGAGCAATTGCGAGGATCATTTTACAAACTATATAAATGTCTAGTTTCAATGTATTGTATACTTGAAACTAATAATAAAATACAATTTAAAAAAAAAAAGATCTCATGATTTTACTTCTGTCATTCAAGAAGTGTTCATGTCCATAACAGATCATTTGGACACTCTTACCAACTTCTACATTAATAGTTTTTTTCATATCTTACATGAAAAATTAAAAGAGTTCAATCATAATAGTAACAAAAAAATTACAAGTCTAGGAATAAATTTAATTATCTTAAAATAATGAAGCTTTATCTAGAAAGAAAACAAAAATGAAAAGAAATACTACATTTTAAAACAATAATCGTATACACATTAAGAAGTTTTGTTGTTCACAAATCAATTTATAAATTTAACTGTATTGCAAAACTTCAATTAAAATTACAAATAAGTCACAGAACTTCCCTTTCCTTTGTTCTTTAACGAACACTTGATAACCAACTATGTAAAAGTTTCTGCTAGGTACAACAGCTATACCAGTGAATATTACAAACTCTGTGTTATAAATTCAATGAGAGTAAATGTGAACAGATACATATAGAATTTGGTAAAAGAGGATAGATGTGTGAGTTTGATCAAAGCTCGCATTCTCAAATCACTTTCAATCCTATTTTTATCAAACACACAAATAATATGTACCATCACTGGGTTCTGAAGAAAAACCCAAGTCACATTTTCTTAACAAGAAAGTGGTAAAGCACACAGAAAAAAACTAACATTTTGCCACAAAAATAGAGGGAAAAAATTAAAATAAAACTATAATTTATTAGTCTCTCTCAGAGCTATTAAAAACCAGATATTTGAAAAGACTTGATGTAATAGAAAATGCTCAATTTAAGATATAAGAGTAAGTGAAAAAATCGAGATCTAAGTTACAATAAAAATTGATGGAAAGAGTAATGCAAATATTAGCAATATTGTCTGATTACAGAATAATCAATTTCATATTTTTTCAATTGTATGTATTTTCTATATTTGACATATAATGTTTTATAATAAAAATAATAATAGTTTCAAAACTGTTTAAAAGCTCACTTCTAATATGAATTGTGATACTGATGCCAAAGGGTTTTTTACAAGAGAGGAGTCAGACTAAAAATGTTATCATCTTTAAAGCCTAAATTTTAAAATAAAATATTACTGATTCCCTTTAAAAATTCACTAAACAATAACCATTCAACAAAATGTTCCCTTTTCTCATCCAACCAATGACCCTATCTGGGTCATCTTGAACCTAACCTACTTACTATATGTTTTTAATAGACAACACATTCATTTCTATTTACAGACAAACACAGTCTGACGAATGCTGTGTTTGAAGTTCTATCCCTTCGAAGAAGGGGGCGCTGCTCCACTCGCAGGTTTGCGCACAGCTTGCTGGTGCCTGGGAAGCACTGTGGACTCGCTGCACAGAAGTAGACAGCTGAGTCTCCAGGCTGGGTGGCTTCGATGCTCAGAAAGAGCTGTTTCTCTGCCTTCTTCAGTGTAACAGTGACTCTTCCATCTTTTTTTTCCTTCTCATTTGAACGAATGTGTATAATGAACTGGGGACCTTTTCCAGCTTCTTGCTTATACCAAGGGAAGTATTCTGAGACACTATCTGAATAAGTACAGGTGATAACAGAGCTGTTTCCCTCCTGGACGCTCAGGACAGAAGGATGCTGATCTACTTTCTCTCCTCGGATGACCCCTATGCAGAAAGAAAAGTCCAAAAAAGTAGAAGAGTTACTAGATCATTATGCTTCAGACTTTTCTTGCTCCGCAGTAAATAGAGGAAATTCGAATAAAGCCAGTCTTGGCTTCTAAAGAACATACACGAAAATATTCTGTTTCCCATAAACCCTTAACTCACAGTTCAGCTGCAGCCACAAGAAAATGAATAAAACTCCAATAAATGTCTTCAGCATTCTTCTCACTTAGGATCCACTGTGAACGTGCAATGTAGAGACAGAGGAGATTCTCCTATAATGGAAATATCCTTTCTTTTCTCTAACAAACATAGGAGTTTCTCACATGCACTACTCAGCCAATAGGAGAAGGGCTATGCTCCTCTATAGGCTATTCATTTAGAATCCACCTTCCACATATTCAGCATCAGCAGAGGAGCACTACCACCTTGTGGTCACATCTAAAACTACTGAACTTGCTGGTTCAAAGTTCTCTGACCCTGTGCCTATAGGGACCCAGACATATAAAGGCAGCAATAGGTCAAACAAAGTAAGCTTTAGATCAGAGATCAAGTAAGAATGTAGAGGACAAGAGTTCGATCTCTGACCTCTACTGGCTCATTGTCTATATGTTGGAATGAAACAGATGCTGTGGGTATTTTACAATGATAACCTGGGTTCACATGTTTGAGTCAGAAAAGTGCCATCATTCACTCTTTTAAACAAAGAAAATATAAAACCTCCTTTCACAGCTAAATTTGCCACCATCTTTTGTTTGTTATGGAGAACACTGAGGGTAATGGTGTCAATGTGACTAATGTAAAAAGGAACATGTAAGTCAAAGTTCAGAATAAAAGATCATTAGATGTTTCCAGTGCTTGTTGTCTCAGGCTGCTCCTCTAAGCTAATATTGCCCTTAACCTTGCTATTCCCAGAGAATTCACAGTGCCAACAGTCAAAATGAAACTCTTCCCTCACTTAAGATGACTGGGATAAAAAGCAAAGGATCAGATCTCAATGATAAAAAAATAGAGGGATATCTTCTACCAGTTATTACAATTCCAACCATAAAAAAAATGATTTGTATCATAGATTGAGTTGATTTCCAATAAGAAATCTGAAATACTTTCAGAAATCTGTTTCAAAGCTACGTGTCTTATGTTCTGCAAAGTGTGGAAAGAGTATAGCTTCTGAGAAAACAGCAGCTTGCAGATTCAGAAAACACAACCACATGTGAGTTGATTCTTAAGGTGGTTCCATTTTCTTATATCAAAATGAATGTCATTTCCTAAAATGTAATTAGTGACTCATATCCTTATTGGAACTTTTTCTAAAGTATAAGTCGACTCTCTTGCCATGCATTTCTAGTTCCCTGACCATTGTTGGCTCAGATCTTATACTCCATCATTTTCCTCCCAAAATCTACTCTAGTATTCTTTCTCCAAGATATTGATAAAGTCCTTCAGGCCTATGAGTTTCCAGAATTATTTTTCTCTGCCAAAAACCCTTTCTCAATCACTCTAATTCCTTGGAATTTGCTACTTATCTCTGTGAAAATAAATCCAGGGGAGCCTATATATGCCTGTGTCTGCTAAGGGAATAGTACATGACCACGAGAAATGGTCCCTGGGAAATCAGGACTAACTCATTTCCAGAAGTGGGAGCTCCTTTCCTGTGATATGACCTAAGTGGTCCAATGGAATTGCAAAGAATAAATCTAGTCTCTCTTCCATATTTCATACCATTAAAGATTTAAAGACAGCAATGCTGAGGAATATCAACTCACTTTGTAAATATATGTGTATATAAAATGTGTTTTTATGTATGTAAAACTCTCTGGTTTTGAGGATTCTCCATTCTCTTACCCATTTTTTAAAGATAAAATTTCTCAAACCTTTCTCTGCGCAAATTTCCTTCTTTTGAGAGACAGATGTGTAAGTCGCTATTTGACATTTTGAGGTATGGCATTCAGAATTGAAAGGAATGGTTTGAATGTGATCATTTATATGAAAACCAGTGTTCCATATATTAACTACAGCCATTTTTTTGAATAATATTCCTACTCCATGATCATTTCATAGAATATCACTTTAGTTATTGTCAAAGCGTTGGCCTGGAAAATCTTTATCTATCATCTTCATGGACTGCCAGCCACATGAGTCTTCCAATTCCAATTATCATTTTTGCTGACAATGTGTGAGTTATACTCATTATACTCATATCCTCCCTCAAGGAGTGGCCACCTGAGATAATAACTATATTGCTGTCTCCAGGAAAATCTTTAGAAATACATCTCAGTGTTGAGGATGGCGCCATCGTCTTCAGCTTACTTCTGCAAGAGCCAGTGAGTGATGGACTGTTTTGCTGGTAGAATAAAGTGGCTCAGCCTGAGTCTCCTTTCCTTCCCAGGGAAATTAATATTAGTACACATTAGAATTCTCCATTCAGGTGTTCAAAATGATTGACCATGGCTTTTTCAGATCCAAACTGCAGACATTTATGTAGCTGGGCTTGCATTAGACAGATTCTCTTTGCTTATCAATATAACCCTGCAAGAAGGAAGCAGGGGGAAGAATATTAAAGAGGAAGTGAGAAAGTCCAGTTTCTTTCTACAGCCAGCTCATTTACTATCTAATTGAGTCGTACTGGCATTTTGGATTTAGTTCATATCTTTGTAAAATATGGCTGGACTAGAGGATTTTCAAGGATCCTCGAAGCACTAAAATTCTTTTTGTACTAATTAACAGAAAAATATTTATTGAGGACTGGTTTTGTGCAGAGTAGAATGATTGTAAGAAGGAGAATTTGTCCTCCACCATGGAACTCAAGACCATTTTCACATTAATGTGCAGTTAAGTGGGTCTGAGGTAGCCCCTAACCAACCTTGAGGCCTCTTCAGTGATGGAGGCAGGGTCCTCAGGATGAGTTCCTATCTGGGTTTTTATTTTTCCTATAAGATCAGTGATGAATCAAGAAGAACCTAAGTCAATAGTAAATTGGGGGGGAAAGATTTTACCACTGAGTGTAAAGATTGTCACAGTCAGGAGGTCGAGGTGGCTCCATGGCTGAATCTTAGGTAAGCATGATGTTCCTCTGGAGACTTATTTCTTATATGTGTATCTATAACCTATCATATATGTCCTACAGGAAAGAAAAAAAAAAAGGAAGAAAGGAAGGAAGGAAAGAAGGAAGGAAGGAAGGAAGGAAGGAAGGAAGGAAGGAAGGAAGGAAGGAAGGAAGGAAAGAAGGAAGGAAAGAAGGAAGGAAGAAAAAGAAAATCTCCACAACTGGGAGAACAGACAGGAGTTGAATGAGCTTACTAAAATGCAAATCAAGAAGCACTTTCTAAAACAGCCCAGTTGCATTCTGCCTTCTGGCCATTCTCCTTGCAAAGTTAGTTTGGGGCTTCGAAATGCCTAGCCAAGGTTGGCTATATTATTTTTGAGAACCAACGCAAATTGAAAATGAGACCTCTTATACCAAAAAGCCATGGAAAGTGTCATTAGATTATGTTTTTAATGCAACCGCTTTTCTAAAATGCTTTAACTTTTTTTACAAATCAGTTTCTCTTAAGTCTGAGTTTAATTTTTCAATCATTATAGAGTCACAGAAAAATGAAGGAGAAAGTACAGAGAGTTCCAATATACCTCCTGCCTTCACTCATAAATTTCCTCACAGGAGTAGTATATTCCTTACAATTTATAAATGTACATTGACACTTTATAATCACTCAAAGTCCAGAGTTTACATTAGGGTTTACTCTTGGCCATGTACATCCTATGGGTTTATGCAAATGTATAATGGCATGTATCCATTATAATAGTATCGTCGAGACTAGTTTCACATCCCTAACGTCCTCTCATTTCTATTAACACCTAAGTACCACTGGACTTTTTATTGTCTTCATAATTTTGCTTTTTTAAGAATGTCTTATAGTTGGAATCATAGAGTATGTTGTCTTTTCTGATTGGCTGCTTGATTAAGTAACGTGCACTTAACGGTTCGCTATTTTGTTTTCTTTTTTAATTAAATATATTAGGGCAACATTGGTTAATAATATTATGTAGCATTCAAGTGTACAGTTCGATAATACGTAATCAGTATATTGCATTGTGTGTTCACCATCCAAAGTCTAATCTCCTTCCATCACTATATATTTGACCACCTTTACCCTTATCTACCTCCCCACTCCCCAGTTTCCTTCTCATACCCACTGAACCCACTAAAGTTGTCTGTGTCTATGAGTTTTTGTTTGTTCGTTTTGTTCATTTGTTGTCATATCTTTTCATGGCTTGATAACTCATTTTCTTTTAGTACCGAATTATATTCTGTTGTTTACTTAGCCACTCACCTGGTTACTTCCAAATTTTGACAATTACAAATAAAATTGCTATGAATACCTGTGGAAAGGTTTTTTTGCACTTAACTATTCAACTCCTTTGGATAAATACCTAGGAACAGCATTACTGAATCATATGGTAAGAGTATGTTTACTTTTGTAAGAAACTGTCAAAATGCTTCATAAAAATTTCCATGCACAACCTGTAATTTGTAATAAATTACAACAAAGCTCACTGCATCCCTTTGCTCCTTCTCAGAGCCCCAGATAGTGAAAGTGTGCACAGGCACAGCAGGTGGCCCTGACAACTGCTTAACTCACAGACTCCCTGCTGTGAGCCTGAGCCTGCATGTGTTCCTCTCCTGTGTCCTCCTGTTCCATTTATCTGCTCTTCTCACACATATATTCCATCCACTTATGGGACTTCCCTTAGAAAAAAATAAAAATAAAGGATAAAATCATGAAGAATTTCAAGATAGCAATCACAGAGCTTAAGTGAAGGGCAACTTCTACAACTACACAGGTCACACACCTAGAAAGCTGGCCCTGTTTCCAGCTTTACTGGAGTCTGCCCATTTCTTTTTATCTTAATTTTCAGGTTCTCAGCCCTTTCTATCAATGCTCTTCCATTATCATAAAACACTGCACGTTGAAATTCTGTTTTCGTTGCAATAAACCACATTCAACTTTAAACTTCAGATTTAGTTGCCAGAAGTCTTTGTTTCTGGTTACAACTGAAGTGGTTTTGTTAGGGTAGTCCTAGAAGCTTTCTACTTTCTTTCCCAAACTGTAAATAATGTTACAAAATCATGAATAATAGATTCACTCAAAGCGTAAGAAAGAGAAATGGATTTTAATGGAACAGAATGAAAATTTCCCTGAGCTCTTCAATACAAGGTACTCTTTAGAAATGACCTAAATGAACCCTCATACACTGTTGGTGTGAATGTAAATTGGTGTGGCCTCAGAGGAAAACTGTATGGAGATACCACAAAAAATTAAGACTAGAACTCCATATGACCCAGCAATCCATCATCTGGGTATCTATCTGAAAATTTTGAAAACACTTATTTGGCAAGATGTATGTACCCCTATGTTTATTTCAGCATTACATACAATAGCCAAGACATGGAAACATCCTTCAACAAAAAATTGTGCAAAACTCCTTTGGAGAGTAGTAGGTACATACAATGGAATACTACTTGGCAATAAAAAATGATAAAATATTTCCATTTGCAACAACATAGATAGATCTTGACATTATTATGTTAAGTAAAATAAGTCAGGTGGAAAGGAACAAAAACCATATTATGTAGTGTATAAAACAGCAACAGATAAACAACAGATAAAAAAATTCATAGACAAAGACAACAGTATGGTAAGGTTACCTGAGGGGAAGAGAGGTGTGGCATGATTAAGAGGGTCAAATATATGGTGAGAGAAGAAGACTAGATTGTGGGTGGTGAGCAAACAATGCAATATAGAATTGTACATTAGGACTTTATAGAATGTTATTAACCAAAGTTACTCCAATAAATTTAATTTAAAGGAAAGATCTTAATGGATATTTTTGATAATAATATATGTAAACACATTGTACAAATTTTTCAATAGAAATTGTTCAAATTAGGTGATTTCCAAGCCTGTTTCAGCATAGTAATTCACATGGAATCTATGGGCTACCTGCAAGAGGATTTTTTTCAACAGGGCACTGAATGTTGGCATCTTTACCAATTGTCTTAATGGTTTCATATTAGAGCTTTTTACTTGTCAAAGAATTTCGGGGTAGAAAAAGGGCAAAAACACAAGGGTTATGCCCTCCTGAAGATTCTAATTTTAGAAAAGAAAACAGTGCTGGAACATAAATGTGAAATCCCAAAGATGTGCCAAGACAACTGTAGGGGCAACACATGAGCCCCGTGGGAGGGATGGGGTTGCAGGCCCAGCTGCAGTTTGAGTACAGGCTACAGATTGCCTGGGAGCACTGTGCCTGCCCTGCACAGAGGTAGGTAGCTGAGTCCTCCAGTTGGGAGTCCGTGATATGCAGGGTACTTTTCCGTTCCTTAAAATTCATTGTGGAACTTAACATTCCATTTGTCTTCATCCCTGAACTCAGGAAAAACAGACTGGTGAGTCCGCCCCCAGGATCCTGTCGGAACCACTGCACATAGTTCATAGCAGTAGAAAAACTGCACCTCAGAGTAGAGTTGGTCCCCTCCTGGAGACTCAGAAATGAAGGACTCTGCTCCACCTCTAGTCCTCTCACCCCTGCTTGGAAAGAGGAAAACAAGCACAAATGATGTCACTGGGGACTGACAAGGTAGTTATAAACCTGTGAAATATCCCAACGAGCACCCAAGCAGGACAGGAGCTGTGTGTAGCTCTCCTTTCTCTCCCTCCCACCTTCACCTGTTAAACACTCCCCAGTGCCCCATCTGAGACAGAGCCAACTCACAGCAAACCTGGACCCACAGAAGCCCCAGCAGAGCTCCCCAGTGTCTCTCCATGACTCCTTGCCCAGTTGCTGTGATTCCTTTGCCTCTGCTTTAGAGGGTGTAGAGTCCTGGACTCAGGCAAATGTTGCCTTTCAGTCGTTAGGTTCCACCAGACCCTCTGAGTGCCAGTCACATCTGAGCCCTGTCATTCACTTAACAGGAAACTCCACCCACAGTGGCCCAGTCAGAATGCACAGTCATCTCTTCTAAATTGTAGGTGCAAACAATGAGGAGTATAAGGGGCAATATTTCCAACGTATGTAGGTATAATTGTTGTTTGGTTTTTTTTAAACACTTTATGACAAGTTTGTGGGATAGTGTGTGAAAAAAAGTGGTTGATGCTTCTGGAAGAATTCATGTCTCAAGCGCAATGTAGAACCTTTAAGAATACTAGGAAGAGTGACCTCATTTTCCAAATTGTATGTCTTGACAGAGAATTTGAGAATTTTGTTATATGAAAATTCCAATAATGGAAAACTATCTGACAGCATGTATTGTGTATTTCAGAAGTAAATATATATTATTGAAATTAGGACAGTTCTAGAAACCAAGACATACAGCCACCATCTTTGTAAAAAATGATTCGAACAAAATGTGGTTGGTGAAAAATTGGATATATATGTAATGTCCACTGCGACTTAATTTCCTTCTCTCTCTTTCTGTTGTCTAACTCTTGGGTACCCTACTGACCAACATTGCTGATTCTGATGTGAACACACTTTTCTGGTCTAAATATTGTCCTCTCCCTTTCCTTCTATATTTGTTCCTTATTTTTTCCTTTATCGTCTTTTCTTTATTCTTGTTCCTTCTACTTTCAAGGAGATATATGAAAATGTAGGATATCTGGTGTATTGGAATAAGTTCTAAGTCAGTGAGTTGGGGAAATTTTAGTCATAACAATTAAAAAATTGAAAACCTACAAAATTGAAAATAGGTGATGGAGTCATTTTCTGTTGAACTTTCATTCACACGATGACCACTAATATCCTCTTCCCTGTTCCTCTGCTCAGAGAATCACACTCACAGTAGATTTAAGGGTATGGATTCCAGCTCTCTGAAGTTTACATAGAGTGACAGACCTGAAAAATTGAGACAAACTTTACACCAACACTCCTCATCTTTGCTGCCTATAATTTATTTACTCACATGCTGGTGGGTCTTCTGTCTTAACTGTTGAAGCCTCTGGGAACATGAGAAAAGTCATTTCTTGTAGAGCCTACAGTGCCTCCTAGTGGGCCAAAACCATCAAGAAAGACCACTTGAGACAGACTAACTCAGTTGTCAACCCACCCCAGCCTCATTCACTGCCAAGTTACCTGATGAAGGAAAATGCAGATGGTCAGAATACATAGTAACTGCTTGGATTGAATGGCAGTTACAGATGAACCATATCCTATTTTCAAAATGCCATTTCATGAGAATAAATATCTTAAAATGATGTGGTAAATCTCAACTTGTAATATTTACTTGATTTCTTTACCTTAGTCCAAAATAAATCCACAAACATCTATTGAAGTTTTAGTGTAAATGGGATAATTTAATAGATCTTAAGAATATATAAAAGAGGATAGCATGTTAATGCACAGTCTACTGAAAAAAAATATATACATCAACTACAAGACAGTCAAAGAGTAGGACTCTAAGAGGAATGAAAACTAAAAGCTACATGATCTTAGAGGAAAAAAAACTGCTTATCCTTGCAGTGGTTGAACAAAACCTTATGAAGAAGGTGTCATTTTCACCTTTGCCCTTTATTGGTGAGAGGACAGAATATGGATAAACCTTCATAAGGGCTTCTGACTTTTTGTTAATTTTAACATGAGAGACACTCATGAACATATGAATTATTAAAAGTAATAAAACATCACATATAGACTAAAACATCCTTTGCATCTCACTCCTAATTCTCACTCTTCTATCACATATTACACAAATTCCTTTCTTCATCTTGATCCATTTGGAGGTGGTGCTTCCAGATGTTCTACTGTAGATGTGAATCAACAGAGAATATATAGTATTATATTTATACTTTATTATTCTACAAAAATACATATTGTGCATACCTTTCTGTAATTTGTTTTATGAACTCAATAATAAATCTTGTAGGTCTTATTGTGTTTATACATATAGTTCCTTCTGTAGCATTACATCACACTTTATGGATATATTAGCATTTATGTAGCCCTTCTCATGTTGACAAAAAGTTAAAATGTTTGTTTCTTTTATCTATGAAATACAACACTACAATAAACCTTTCTGAGCAATTGTCTTTATTCTCATGTGCACAATGTTACCTTAGGAGCAGAGATTAAGAAGACATAAAGGTATAAGCTGTGAGGTTAATAAAGTCACTATCGGAAGAGGGAAAATCAGAGGCAAAAACTCTGAGGTAAAAGAAAGTGAATACGTGTTCTGATTATCATGTTAAATGGCTTTCTATTTTATTTTTCTTCTTAATGTGCATCGGAACTGTAATTTATCAGCTCATTGGATAACCACTCTCTGATATTACTGCCCTGATATATATATAGCTCATGTGTGGTTGGTCACTGAGGTCATATTAAAAGATAGTAAATCAGCAAGAGAGAAAGTGCCCCAAGGAAAAAGAGTGGTATATTCAAAAGGGGACATGATATAGAATGATATATACATAATTTATGGATACTTGTCGAAGGACAGAAAGACATTCTACATTTTCTAATGTAGAGTGAAGAATAAAATGTTTTCAGTGTAACAGAAGACAGAGAGGAAAGGAAAAGAAAGGAAAGAAAAGGAGAGGAGAGGAGAGGAGAGGAGAGGAGAGGAGAGGAGAGGAAGGAAAGGAAAGGAAAGGAAAGGAAAGGAAAGGAAAGGAAAGGAAAGGAAAGGAAAGGAAAGGAAAGGAAAAAACAAGACAAGTTGAAGTAAAACTAAATTATTAGAAATGAGGCCCAATTTACCAGGAATCAAAACATATATAAAAAGAGGTTATTTGATTGAGTTGAAATAGAAAATCTTGTTACATATTGCTTAAGAGACAATCCTTAAAGAAAACTACCAAAAACTGCGAGCATAGGATGGGATTCTTTCTTCTACCATTCTTCATCTGCTAAATCCACCACATCCATCACATAGATACCCCAAAGGAAGGTCACTTCTGCTAAAAAAGACAGTGAACAAGCAGTCCAAGAGAACACCCAGTGAGTGAGCTAAGTTAACTCTTATCTAGGTGAGATTTAAGAAAAAAGAGAAAAGACAGAGGTTTACAACTATAAATAGATAGAAAAGACAATGGAAAAAAAAAAGGAAACGTGGCAGAGCTTAAAAACCAAGAAGAAATTAAGAGTTACAGAAACGGATGAAACTAAATTTAAGAAAATTCTGTATCTTGATATAGCAAAGAAGCCAAGTGTTAATAACAGCTTTTATCTTTTTATCAGTAGTCCCTCAACCTTCATTCTTTTATAATTTGGATACTTTTATGAACTATTTATCAAATCACATTTCTAAACCTTCAAAAGCATATTAAGAGAAGGCAGAAAACCCTCATCATAAAAATGGTGTATAATGATGAGCACATGTAATTAGTGGAAAGTTGAATCAAGGGAGGTTTTCACTATTTATAAACTTCACATTTATTTATAAGGTGGGTCAATTTTAATACCCTAATGCATGAAATATATCACAAAAAGAAATTTGGAGTTATATCTATACAGATAAAATATTTTCAACATTTTAACAACTTATCTTTTTTTTTCTATCCATTTTTACTACTTTATCTCCTAAATAAAGGTGTGCCTTTGTCTTTGATACCCTGTAGGTATCATGTGTTTGGAGGTCTAAGTATCCGAAGAAATCTATGCATGTGCTAAAAAGATTGGAAATTTATATGAAAGGTATTCTGTATTTCATATTAAATAATAAAATTTACCACAGTGAGTCAAACGGTCAGAGACACTCAGCTGCCAGGCCCCTTGTTCTGCTCAGTTTGTGCTCAGCTCCCCCTGCAGTTTCTGTCACTGTGTCATTCAGAGCACAGTAGTACATAGCCGAATCTGACTCTCGCACGGAGGCTTTCTCCAAGTGGAAGGAATTTGCTTCTCGGTGGTATGTGGCTTCAAAACCTTTCTCTCTTCCCTTCTCATTGGCCCTTTGGGCTTTTAGAAGGAGCTGGGGACCTTCTCCGGGATATTGAACATACCAGAAAAGAATAGGGTACCCTGAGGCTGAATAAGTACAGCTCACATTCAGGGACGCCCCTTCTGACAGGGTCACTTGGCCTCCCATCTGGGACACTGAGTCTCCACAGGTTCGTCCTAGTGAAAAATAAAAGAGATTTGTGTCACCTTGAACGTTAAGTTCTTAAGTAAAATTATGGTTAACGATTTTGCTGACCTAACAGAAGAAAGAATCCATATTTTAAGACGCATGTTACTCACCAAGCACTAAGAGGACCACAGTCACTAAGCCTGGAGAAGAGCTCATGTCTAGAGTGTCACCTAAACGATGTTCTTGATTTTTAACATGAAGAAATGTGTAAGTCACAGCGAAATGATAAAAGGAAGTCTGCGTTTCAGACAGGAAAGGTGTTAGTGTTAAGGAAGCTGCACCCCCTGGTGGATGGAGACTGCAATGGGAGGCGTGTTCCTTAGGCTCCTCCCACAGTAGTAGCACAGAGTTCTCATCTCAGACTTTATTTATGGGGCACTTGTCAGTCTTCAGGTGGCACTTAGAAATCTGAACAATGGTTATTGTAAGCTCTCAGGTCTCTCCCCCCCCCCCCCCCGCCCCCTTAGGGCAATACCCGACATGGAGGATCTTTAACAGAGCATCCCAGGATATATCTGTAGCTGGAATACATCAATTTTTAAAAGTATTTTAATACAGTACTTTATATTCTCATGTACCCATGGTGGGCCTGCCTATAATCCACTGAATGCCAGAAAAGGTTTTGCGGTTGAAATCAGAGGAAGTAAGGAGAGGTCAAATCATCATTCGTGATTCTTCGCTTTTCAGATGTGTACCCAAATATAGAACAGCGACTGACGTTTATTATGTGTCCACTAAATTGTTGTTAAATTAAACAAAAATAAAGTCTTTCGTGGAAGATTCACTATTACATGAAATACAATATTTCCTTGGTCCTAAAATATGTTAATTGTAAGAAATGTTATCTCTTTAATAAAAGCTTTTTAAGTGAAAAGTCACACTATCTTATCAGCAGTCAAAGTCCACTCAGGGAGAGGGAGAGGTATATACATGGGAGTAAAGAGGAATATTTTGCAATATAGTTCACAAAGGAGGACTTGTACAACATTGAGGGAGAATATGAACTAAATGTGGATATTTATTGTCTTTCTTGATGGATAATTTTCAAAAAAAGAAACTGTACCTTTTTAAAATGAACAATTTTAAAGAATCCATATTATACTTTGAGGTTATCGGCATCATCAAGATAATGAACATATACATCACTCCAAAAGTTTCCTCATGTCTCTTTGTAACCCTTCTATCATCCCTCCCCCTACTTCACGCCCTCTGTTCCTGGCAACACCTGTCATTGTAATTAGTCCTCATACTGTATAATATTGTATAAACAGAATCATATGTACTATCATCTGATATCTTTCAATCAGCATAAATATGGTGAGATTCCCATGGTCTAAGAAGTACAGGGGGTTCATTCCTCTTTTTTGCTGAAGCATTATTCATTATACAGCTATAGAATAATTTTACTATTCACCTGTTGATGTACATGGGTTAGTCTTAGTTTGAGGCTCTTACCAAATAAAGCTGCTATGAACATAACATGTAAAAGTATTTGCATGGACATATGGCTTTGTTTCTCTTTAATCAATAATTAGGGGAGAGGGGAATGGCTGGATCATACAGTAGGTGTATGATTGACTTTGTTAAAGTTATTGATTCTAGTAGCCTTTTTAAAGATTCATTTGGACTTTCTATCAAGACAATTGTGTTGTCTGTGAATAACAATAGGTGTACTTCTTCCTTTCCAACTGTATGTTTTCTGTTCCTTTCGTTGTTTTTTTTTTTTTTTTCCTAATTGCACTGGTTACGACTGCTAGTAAAATATTAAATAGGAGAGGTGAGAGCCAAAATTCTTCCCCTATTCCTTATCTTAGAAGAAAAATGTTGTCTTTCACCATCAAGTATGACTCGTGATGCAGGTTTTTTTGTAGAGGCTCTTTATTAAGTTAAGAAAATTTCCTTCAATTCTTAATTTGCTGTGAGTTTTTAATCAAGAATGGATGTTGGATTTGTCAAATGCTTTTTCTGTGCCTACTGAGGCTACCCTCATTAAATGATCATCTACTGCATGTCAAACCCTGGATGTATTAATGACAAATGGTTGCAACAAAATATTAAGGAAGATATCATTCCCTGTTTAGCGAATAATGAAACAAAGTTCACTAGTGTCTAGAAAGCACTTGGCAGAGCTAAAATTATTAAACGTAGTTCTCTCTGATAGCAAAACCATGCTCTCTGGTTTTTACATTACAGATTATTTTCAGAGAAAATTTGAAAGAAAGGCTATAAGTTAAGAAAATTACTTCTTGAGCTTGTGAAATATCTTAAGACAGCATGTTAATGGGTTCTTTATCTTTGCGAATAAAATAATTTTTTAAATAATTAAATAATTGCTGGTTTGACTCTTTCACCAAAAGAGGAAAGAAAACATATGATAAAGGATATACAAACTGCAGAAGTAGCTTGACAAGCTCAGACCAATTATTAGGCACCTGACTTGAGCAATGCAAGAGTGACATGCTTTTCTATGCCTTTGTGAACCACCAAGAAACTGAAACTTCATTAATCGCCAGCTAGTGATAGCTCTCTGTGTTCCTTATTAAAACTTGCTTGTGACAAAGCAGGCTAGAGAATAGTTCTTCAAGTTAACCAGTACAAATGTTGCTCAAAATTTTTAAAATAGAATTGCCATGTGATCAAGCAATTCTTCTTTTGGCTCTATACTCAAAAAATTGAAAGAATTGCGGTACATGCAAAATATTGATATATTTAAATACATGTTTCCATCAAAAGATGGAGGCAACCCAAAAGTCCATTCACAGATGACTAGATAAACAAAATGTGGTATATGCATACACTGGAATATTATTCATTCTTAAAAAGAGATTCTGCCTAACACTACAACATGGGTGGATCTTGAGGACATTATGCTAGGTGAAATAAGTCCAATATGATGAACATTGCACGATTCCATTTATATGAAGTATCTAAAATACTCAAACTCATGGAAATTGGAAGTAGAATAGCAGTTTCCAGTGTCTAGAGGGACAGTAGAATGGGAAGTTAATGTTTAATAGCACAAATTTCAGTTTTTCAAGATGAAAAGAGTTCCAGATAGAGATCGTAGTGTTGATTAGACAACAATGTTCTTAGTACCCCTGGATAAGACACTTAAAATATTTAAAATGGTAAAAATTTATGTTAAAGGGATAAAATTTTTTAGCTTAAATTATTTTTAAGGACACTCCTTTTAAGAATTCTACCCATTCTACCCTACACGTCTGCCTTTCAAATGCAAATACAAGAGTGACTTACGATACAAGATCACTTCCTAAACATTCAAATTTTATGGTCATGAAACAACAGGGTTACTGGAGAAAGGTAAGAAATCAGAGAGAATGAGGATTTTGGGTTGTGGAACATTAAATGAACAAAGAGAGCCTGGTGGGATGCAAATAAGCCTCATGATGGCAGAAAAAAAAAGCTCTTGGATGAGTGATGAGGGGCAAGAGTAGAGAAAAAAGATAATTCACACTCTGCTTCTTTACAATGTCCCACTAGAACCATAAATTACTGCTTATTGTATGGATAAAATTGGGGTGAGGCAGGTAAATCAACATTGTGGAACTGACCTCTTCTATGCGAGACTCTTAATAAGATGGAAAGAGCATTAGCACAAAGTATGTATGTCACATATTAGGCACCATAGAAAGTAAATGAGAGTACTCTTAACTCCGCTAATAAGTCTATATTAAACAAATTCATTAAACAATATAAAACAGCATAAAATACAAGGAAAACCACAAACAGATTGTATGGTTTTCCTTTCTAAAAAACTGCCTGTAACACAAAATATACTCAGTAAATATTTATTAAACAAATTGATCTGAAAATTCCACAATTCACACGTATTTTTACTGATTTCTCTGTCAGATGTTTCTGAATTTACTTAGTCAATTTGTCTAGCTCAATCTATCATCAAATAACAAATTGTTTATTATATCTATGCTTTGTCTTCAATAAACAATTGCAAACCAAATTTCTAAGGACAAGAATGTTTTTGATAAATGATAACTCTACTCATAGTTTATGAACCTGGATAGGTATTTTCTTAGAGTGTATTCTCTCAGACTCTACTGACACCTGTGCTGCCACAGCTCTCACCACTTCCTATCTGTGATGGCCATTCCCAGCCTTGGTCCCTACAGCAGGTGGATGTATCAAGCAGAGCCCTGGGGTTTTGCTACACCTTCCTCCCACACACTTCTCACTGTGGGCTCACTCAAGGCACAGAAATACAATGCAGAGTCCTCCAGCTGTGCAGTTGAGATGACAAGGTTGGCGAAATTGTTTGCTTTCTGAAAATTAAATGAGTAGCGATCTTCTGTGGCATTTTGCTTGTTGTAAGAGTCCTGACGAATAAGGAAAATCATCGCCCCACTGCTGAGCTGCTTGTACCAGAATAAACTATAACGACTATCACTGGTGTCATATCTGCAGTCCAGGGTCACAGCCTCCTTCTCCTGCACTAACATTGCCCGTTGGCCTTGAGTTACCCTCTGGGCAATACTGGATCCTGAAAAAAAAAAAAATTCAATAATAAAAAACTGGGTTAAGTGGTGTGGCAGAAAAAAAATCTTTTATATATCTGTCCACCTTTCCTTCCATGGGTACTCATAATACACTTCCTGGACCCCCCAGACCTTGAGTTACAGAAGAAACTCATTCCCACTAGGGCCACTCTTACCTAGCCACACTGAAGTTATGACCACCTCCAGAAGTCTGGCGAGCAACATGTTTGTATTCTTTCACTAGACAGAAAATATCTTCTTGTTCTTCAGTTTCAAGGCTCTGAAAGGCGAGGTGACTCTGACAGAGAGAGAGAGAAGAAATGCTGGGCTCTGTGTTGCTGCTGCCCCAGAACAGGAAACGGGTTTTCTGGTGTAACACGTCAAATTCTCTATGTACTGGCTGAGAGTCTCACCCAACAGAAATTTCCTTTTGCATTAGCCAACTCTTAATATACAAACAAATACATCTAAAAATAAACATGAGTAAAATTTTATATTAAACAGAGGACTGATAATTGACCAACTGCTATATTCAGTCATTGCATCTGTGATGAAACTGAGTGGTAGCACTTATTTTAAAATACTATATGTAATGGAATATAGAAACAACATAAGATACCATACTGATGTATCTTCACACCTACGTATGCTGCGGTGTCACTGAAGATAGAAATAAATCAGTTTCTTATAACAGTCAAAGCTATTTATGCTAATCACTGTAGTTCTGATCTACTAATTGTTATGGCAGTATTCCTCACTACTGATGTCTGTTCAGTTACTTATCCTGTGCAAATAGCAGAGAAAAAACTAATCTCCCTCTGCTGAAAAATAAAATAAAGCCCTCAGACATGCGCTCTTATTACAGAGGTTCCCTTCTCTTCTCTGTTTAGAGTGATAGCTCAGCTCTGCTCAGAAAGGCCAGATAAGACACCACACTTTAGTCATTCGGTTATTGAGATTTTAAACTTATATTTTCCCCATTACCTCAATTAGGACCCTAACAGGTTGCAAACAAGTCTCTATATTCTTTCTGTATTCCCAGCTCTAAAGGGAATATATCTTAGATGACTCCAGGACCTCCATAGAATCACTGGTTATAATAGACCATTGTGTATGAATATAAAAAGGAAGCCATGACTCGGGATATTACTCAACAATGTGCCAAACAACAAAGCCTCATGCTTATCATTGCCAGTCTCTTGATACAGTAGCCAAAACTTGTCCTCCATGTCTCAAAGTTATTGTAGCCTCAGCTAAGTTGATTGAAGCATCTTCAGATCTTGCTCTGGAATCACTGAGAAAACTGATGGTACCACATAGCATACAAATTGTTCTCCTATCTAAAAACAACCAACATTTATCTAACAGTTGGTTGAATAACTATAAAATATTATTTATTTTTCCTCATGTGATTCAATTCTGTTAAACTTTTCAATAAAAGAATCTCACTGTACTTCTGTCATTTAAGAAGTTTCCCTGTCCATAACAGATAATATGGACTCTCCCTTACCAAAATTTTCACTAATGGGTTTTGTAACGTCTTACATTAATCATTGAAAGGGCTGATTATACAGTAACTACTCCAGACAACTTTATAAATTCTGATCCCTTATCAGAAGCACAATTAGCTCAAGTAATAGAACTTGTAGATTTCTCCTGGGCATATTAAATTGTAAATATATACGGTGGTGGTCATAACTTGTAAAGTAGCTCACATCTTTAAAAAAATATGATGATAATGCAGTTATTTTAACCATCTTAATATTTTCATAACACTCTCATGTGTTTCATGAATCTTCATTGAAAATGGGCAGCGAATACAGGAAATATTTGATATATTCATGCTACCCAGAAACATTTTTGTCATAATGAACAATCTCACATCACAGAAAACACCAGAAAACCTACAAAAACTTTCTTGAGTGAAATGTGCTAAACATGCTTTTCTGACTTGAGTTCTTACACAAGCAAGAATTGGAAAACTAAAGACAAATCCATGGAAAAGAAAACCAGGTTCCCAGTATTATGAAGAACCTTGAGGAATTACTTATTTCTGTGATCCATGAAGACAAGATATATTAAAGCCAGAAAGGCTGCCTGAGGAAGTCAAACATTCTCCAATGAACATCTGTTAAATTCCTCCATAGACAACAGATCACAGTAGTGATATATTGTCTGCAATAATTAATACATTCTGGTGGGGAAACCTTTCTAGAATTGCAGCAATTGGGGCCAATTCATGACTTTCTTGGAAACAACAAAATCCCATAAAATATTATGCAGGAGGGATATAAACTAGAATACTGTCCCAAGGAAACATTTGAGTATATGCTAAAGGATTGTACACAATTGCATTACCTCCATTGGACCTGATATGTGGTAGGAATAGTACTTTGTTTGCTATGTGGCTTGATGCATTGTCCTGTCATAAACCCACGGCCATCACAGTAGTTAAAAACCAATTTGATTTTCTGTTTACTACCTATGCCAGTTCAATGTATCTCTATACAGAGAACGAATTTCTTGGGAACAGTTATATAAGCTTTTGTCCTCACACAGAATTTTTACTTTTCTTATCATCTCCCCATCTTCTGAAAAACTAGAAAGAATAAATGGAATATTAAAACTGAAATGAATTACTGTATCAGACACTCCTAAAATCTAATGGACTAATACATTTTTTCCCCTTACCTCTCATGGGCCTGCATTCTTCCCCTCACCAAGTTACATGTTGTATGGCTAAGAACTGGTCACTGATAGGCCCATCTAACTAAGAATATCCCAAACCATACATTTTTAATCGTTCACACTCTCAAGTAGAAAAATATTCCTGTGATACCCAGTCTTTCATCAAAAGCCATAGGTTGCTTATCTTCAATCAGCATTTGGATGACCTAAAACATTTGATTGGGTGCTCTGAAAAGAATTTCAGAGACAGATTGCCATTGCGTGTTGTGACCTGTAACATGACTTTATTAGGTACTATTTACTACCAGTTCAGTAGACTAAAGTACAAGAAATTGATCCTTGGCTGCATGTTTCCCAACTAGAATGACATCCTTAAATGACAAGAGTTGAAAAGTTACATTAGAAATCTTTAACTGCAGTTCTCAAGACATCATCAGAAGCAGACAGCTCACTAATCGTGAGTATTCATTCAAGATCCTTGAAACAAGCATATAATTACATAAAGTAGGCATCTTTACCCAATACCCTTAGAAGAGAGTTCTGCTAGATGATAAGAACCACTGATTGTCATACTCTCCTTTGCATTCTTCCACTTTTCATACTTTTACAAGTATATTTCCATTTTGGTACTAGAATGTTTGATATTTCTGATTTAACTGACTTTGTTCTCTTACTAATAAAATAACTTGCTTAGGTACAGTCTTTACTTGAGATAATCCCCATGTTAATGCTATAGTTAAGCTCTACAAAGCTATTGCTGTGCGGCAAAGTAAAGACTTGTTGGATGTCATTCAATGCCAAGTCCTGAGAACGCCAAATAATAACGATAACCCCTTTGGTACTGCTAGAGTGAATCGATAGAAATTCTTCGTTAATAGAAATTCAAACACTTGAAATGATGAACTAGGCTAATAAAATTTACTCAACAGTTCAAAATACCAAGTGTGGAAAAAACCGAGAGATATTGGCAGGGGTGGAAATCATGCATGTGCCCAGAGGTACGTGCTTCCTCTCACCAAGGATCAAACATTTCGAAAGGTTATGTGTTGTATGGTTCCATTTATGTGACACTCTTTAAAAGATAAAAATATAGAAGAGACAATGTTTGCAAGAACTTATGAATGGATGAGTGTGTGATTACAACAGGAAAGCAAAAAAGAATTTGGAGGAGCAATGGAGCTGCTCTGTATCATGATCATGGGACAGTTACATGATCTATACAATTGTACACCAAAAATAGGCAAGACGGGAATTTTCTACCGTCTTCAGCCCCCTACCCAAATTACCAATATTTACAATCATACACCAAATAAAGTATCCAGCAGTCCAATAGAGAAGTTACTCTGTGGGAGAAGCACACTGTGGGAGCAAAAATATCTGAGATTGGAAGCATGAAAAGGATAAGGGGAACAATCTCACTCTACCCTAGTCACGCCTTCCTCCACAGCTCAGTGCCAAGAGAAATCTTCTAAGCCTTGATTTTTTCCTCAGGGAAAAGTGAGAGCATGTGAATGAGCACCTGCACCCCCAGGACACTGGGGGTTGCTGCCAAAGAGACCCACCTCTTTCTTGCCCCATCCAGAGTACTGAGCTGTGCTGCCCAATGTGGAAGTAGGCAACATCTGTGAGGACAGCAGTCAGGACTCTCAATGGGCATTAAAGGGACAAGAATCCTACTAACCACGGAACAGTGTTCATCAGAAACCTGCCCACGAGCTGCTCAGACATTCTCTTGCAGATTCTCACAACTGCCTATAGGCACCCGCAAGGTTTAGCGCCTCACTTACACACAATTCTACTCAGTGGCCAGCTTCCAGTGCACACAGGAGGGCGACGAGAGTGAACAGTCGCAAAAGGCTACCCCCCCCCCCCCGCAGGACTGAGAGAAACCACAGCAATTTGAGTCATCGCCAGGTTCTAAAGGAAAACCCAGGTCACATTTTCTTAAAAAGGGAGTGGTCAGAACACAAAGAAAGAATTCCCATTTTGCCACAAATATAAAACAAAATTATTATTACACTGTAATTTATTATAATCTCCCACAGAACTATTGATAAGCAGATGTTTGAAGAAAAGACTTCATGAAATGGGGAATGCTGAATTCAAGATATACTATTAATTAAGAAATAGATATTAGTGGTTGCAAAGTAGTCACACTGATGAAAATTATAGCAAAGGGAATATACTCAATAATATTGTATTAACTATGTACGATGTCATGTGGGTATTCGACATGTTGTAGACGCCAGCTCCTGAACAACACACGGATCACCAGAACTCAGCGAGTTATAGGAAGCACACTCTTTATTCAGCCAGCTGGGTCTGCCAGGGGTACGCAGACCCCAAATTAAGCAGCCCCGAAATGTAGAGGTACAGGGTTTTTAAGCCCCAAATCTCATTCTTTGGTCTGTCTAAACACAAAGGGCTATCTTTCTCCTATTCACTACCTGTCAACTCACACGTCAGATGCATAAGCGAGGTTACAGAAGCAGAAAGCTTGTTTAGAATGTTATGTTCCTATGGGTGACAGCCTATGTTCCCATGGACATAGCGAAGCAGTAATTTTCCATCCGGCACAGACAAATTAGGGGATCGCTTTGTAAATAATACAGCTATCTAACGACTATGTGGTACACCTGAAACTAATGTGATATTAACTACAAACTGTAATTGAAATATAAAGTATAAAATAAAAAGAAATCATTTTAAGTTAAAAAAATGAAGCAAATTAAAATAAAAATTAATGGTCAGAGTAATGCAGATTTTAACAATATTTTCTGATTACAGAATTATCGAATTTATATTTTTGGTATTGCACGTATTTTCCAGGTTTGGCATATAATGTTGTATAATCAGCCTAATGATAGGTGCTGTTTTCAAAACACAAAATGCTTAATCAACAGGAAAAATTGATCACTCATAATTACATCATCAATAGCTGTACTTTAAGGATCAGGAACTTGCCTCTGAAGCTTGCTACTTAAAATAGATTGTTTAAAACATCGTTTTGTGAGTTACACTTACTTCTGCCTTTCATGAAACATGACTAGGAAAATAATAGTGTTTGTGATCATTTAGAACTAGAATACCCTTTTTATTTCAACCAAGGGTAGACCTTTACAGACCAGTTAAATGTTGTATGGCATTCTAAGAACTTTACATAATTTTCTCAAACATCTTGGAGTAAGTACTTTTTTACCCATTTTACATAAGGAGGCTGAGGCACAAAAAACTTGCCCAACGTTACAGGCGCACAAAGATTCAAGATCAGGGAGTCTGATTCTATAATCAGGTCTCAATTATTAATGTTAAATTGCATCATATTCATGGGAAAAGATTAAAATCCCTTTGTATTGTGTGAGCACATTCAAGTTATTCTGTTGCTCCCCAGATATTTTCAGTTGGATGTGGCAAACATCTTAAATTCAACATAGACAAAAGGAAGTCACATCTCATCCAGGCTGCCTTCAGTTTTCTGGGATAGCCATAGCTACAGTATTCATGTGTTTGAAATAACATACTAACTTCTTGTAAAATTGCCCTGGCTTTAAAATATCTTGTTCTCGTAGATCAAAGAAATCAGTAATTCCTTGAGATTTTTTATCATATTGTGGGCCATCCCTAAAAAGGATTGTGATATTGATACTAAGGAGACTTTATGGGATGGAGAGGAAACAAATGTGAAGTCATTCTTAAAGCCTAAATTTCATAATAAAACATTACTGACTCCCTTCAAGAATCCATTACACAAAAGTCACCAACAGAATGTTCTAACCCTTTCCGGGTCATCTTGAACCTAACCTATTTATTATGTGTTTTTAACAAACAACACATTTGATTCTATTTGCAGACAAATACTATCTGACAAATGCTGTGTTCAAAGTATCCTGAGGCACTATCTGAATAAGCACAGGTGATAACAGAGCTGTTTCCCTCCTGGACACTCAGGGTAGAACGATGCTGATCCATTTTCTCTCCTCGGATGACCCCTACGCAGAAAGAAAATTCAGAGAAAGGAAAAGCATTACCAGATCATTATGCTTCAGATTTTCTTGTTCTACATGAACTAGAGGAAACCCGAATAAAGCCAGTCTCTAACAAACATAAGAGTTTCTCACATGCACTACTCAGCCAATAGGAGAAAGGCTATGCTTCTGCTACAGGCTATTCATTTTGAATCCACTAAAATGGACCTTCCACATATTCAGCTTCAGCAGAGGAGCACTACCACCTTGTGGTCACAACTATAATTACTGAACTTGTTGGTTCAATGTTCTCTGACCCTGTGCCTATAGGGACTCAGACACGTAAAGGCAGCAATAGGTCAAACAAAGTAAGCTTTAGATCAGAGATCAAGAAAGAATGGAGAGAACAAGATTTCGATCTCTGACCTCTGCTGACTCATTGTCTATATGTTGGAATGAAACAGATGCTGTAGGTATTTTACAACGATGGCCTGGGTTCACATGTTTCTGTCAGAAAAGTACCATTGTTCACTTTCTCATTTATTTTTTTTTAATATTTTTTAAGGTGACATTGCTTAACGAAATCCAATAAGTTTCAAATGTACACTTTAACAATAAGGCACATATATATTTACACTGTGTGTTCACCTCTTGTAGTTAGATTTCTTTCCGTCACTGATATTTGACCCCCTTTATCCCATCTATCTCCCTCCTTCCCACCCCCTGCGACCTGGTAACCACTAGTCTATAATGTCCATGAGTCTCTATTTGTCTATCCTGTTCATTTGTTGCTTTTAGGTTTATATCTCGCATATAAGAGATAGCATGTTATTAGCAACCTTTTCTGTCTGGCTTATTTTGCTTAGTATGATTAATTCTAGGTCCATTCATGTAGTTATAAATGGCAGTATTTCATCTCTTCTTATGGTGAGTAATATTCCAGTGTATATATGTACAACGGCTTCTTTAGCTAATCACCTATCGTAGAACACTTCATTTAGTTGCTTCCATATCTTGGCCACTGTGAATAATGCTGCTCTGACCTTGGTGATTATTCACTCTTTTAAACAAAGAAAATATATAACCTCCTTTCTCAGCTAAATCTGTTATGGAGAAAAACTGACCGAAATGGTGTCAGTGTGACTAATGTAAAAGGAACATGCAAGTCAAAGGTCAGAATAAACGAAGATCATTCGGTATTTCCAGTGCCTGTTGTCTCAGACTATCCCGCTTAGCTGGTCTTGCTCTTCCCTTGACCTTCCTATTCCCAGAGAATTTGCAGTACTAAAAGTCAAAATGAAAATCTTCCCTCACTCAAGATGACTGTGATAAAAAGTAAAGGATTAAATCTCAGTGATAAGGGAACAGAGAATATCTTCCATGAGTTATTAATATTTCAACAATAGAAAACAATATGATTCATAGATGGGGTTGATTTACAATGAAAAATCTGACATGCTTTTAAAAATCCATTTCAGTGCTCTGTGTCTTATATTCTGAAAAGTATTGAAAGAGTACAGGTTCTGAGGGGACATCAGGCTGCAGATTAAAAAAATATAACCACATGTAAGTTGATTCTTGAGATGCTTTCATTTTCCATATCAAAATGAATGACTTGTCCTGAAATGTAAGTACTGACACATATCCTTACTGGAACATCTTCTAAAATATGAGCCAACTCTCCTGCCATGCATTCCTGCTTCCCTGACTATTGCTGACTCAGATCTTATACTCCATCATTTTCCTCCCAAACTCTACTACAGTATTCTGATAAGTCTTCTTTGATAAAGACCTTCAGGCCTGTGAGTTCTCAGAATTATTTTTCTCTGCCAAAAACCCTTTCTCATACACTTTAACTACTTGGAATTTTCTGATAACTTCTCTGAGAATACATCTAGGGAAGCCTAAATATTGCCTGTGTCTGCTAAGGGAATAGTACAAATCAGAACTGAGGTTAAAAAACTGATCATGAGAAACCATTCCTGGGAAAGCAAGATGACCCCTTTAGAGAAATGGGAGCTCCTCCCCTAATTTGAACTCAGTAGTCCTCTGGATTTACAAAGAGTAAATCAATCTCTCTTCCACATCTCATGCCCTTATAGATTTAAAGACAGTGATGTTGAAGAATATTACTCGCTATATAAATATATGTGTATATATAAAATGTATTTTTACATATGTATAACTTCCTGATCTTGAGGATCTTCCATTCTTTCACCCATTCTTCATACAGTAAGATTTCTCAAATTCTTCTCTGGATAAATTTTCCTCCTTTTGAAGACAGATGCTTAGATCAATACATGCCCCTCCGAGTCATGGCATGCAGAACTGAAGAGAATGAAGTGAATGTGAACATTCTCCTGAAAACTAGTGTTTCATATATTAACCATAGCATAGATATAGCCATGCCAGCTCCATGATTATTACCTAGAATATTGCTTTAGTTATCATCAAAGCTTGGCCTGGATAACCTTTATTTATCATCTTCTCGGGCTGCCAGCAGCGTGATTCTTCTATTCCAGTTATCATTTTTGCTGACAATGTATGAGTTATGCTCATTATACTCATATCCTGCCTCAAGGAGTTTCTACCTACCTGGGATGTCGAATATGTTTGCTATCTTCAGAAAAGTCCTTAGAATATATCCATTGTTGAGATATTGAAGATGGCAGCATCATCTTTGGCTTACTCCTACAAAAGTCTGAGGATGCTGGTAGTGGTTTTCTGGTAGAATAAAGTGGCTCAGCCTAGGTCTCCTGTCCTTCCCAAGATAACAAATATTTACATGAATTGGAATTCTCCATTTGAGTCTTCAAAATAATCGACAATCTCATACCCAAACTGCAGAGATCTATACAGCTGGGTTTTAAACTAGACAGATTCTCTTTACTAAGCAATACAATCCTGCAAGAAGAAAGCAAAAGAAAGAATGTTAAAGAAAAGTGAGGAAATCCAGTCTTCTTCTGCTCCTAGTTTGAACACTACTGAAATGTTTCACACTGGCATGTTGGACTGACTTTGTCTTTATAAAATAAAGTTGAACAAAAGGATTTCTTGAAACTCTAAAATTATTTTTATTGAGGACTGGTCATGTGCAATGTAGAGTGGTGTGAGAATGGGAAGGAATTGTTTTCTATCATGGAACCCCAAGGTCATTTTCGTGTTCCCATGAAGTCTAGTGAGTCTGAGATAGCCCCTAACCATACCTGGGGCCACTTCAGTGACAGAGACAGAGTCCTCAGGGTGAGTTCTTACCTAGGTTTTTACTTCTCCTATAAGATCACTATTGGATCGAGAGGATCCTAAGTCCACAGTAAAATGGAATTAAATGGGATTTTGCCACCGAGTGTAAAGATCATCACAGGTAGTGAGACAAAGGTGGCTCCATGACTGAGCCATGGGTGAGCAGGATGTTCTTCTGGAGACTTATTTCTTATATGTGTATGTATAGCATATTGTATAAATCCTATAGCAAAAGGAGAAAGAAAATCTCCACAACTGGGAGAACCTGGAGGAGTTGGTGGAGCTTAATAAAATGCAAAGCAAGAAACACTTCCTACAACAATCCAATTGCATTCTGCCTTCTGGCCATTCACCTTGCAAGGTTAGTTCGGGGGTATAAAATGCCCAGCCAAGGCTGGTCATGTTATTTTTGAAATCCAGTGCAAAATGGAAATAAGAACTCTTTTTCAGAGAAGCAGTGAGAAATGACATTAGGTAATGTTTCTAGTGGAACACATTTCTAAAATTCTTTAACTCTTACCAATGAGTTTCATTTCAGATGAGTTTAATTTTTTTAAGATCTATTTTTCAGTTATTTTATGGTAACAGGAAAAGAAAGAAGTACAGAGAGTTCCAATATACATCCCACCCCACACATGAACTTTCCCATGAGAGTGGTATATTTCCTAAAATTGAAAAACATACATTAACACGTCATTATCACCCAAAGTCTAGAGTTTACATGAGGGTTTACTCTTGGTGTTGTATATTCTATGGGCTTACAGAAAAGTATAATCATATGTGTCCATCATCATAGTAACCCAGAGACTGGTTTCACATCGCTAAAAATCCTCTTTGTTCTGCCTAGTCATCCCCCCTCTCCCCTCAACTCTTGGCTACCACTGTTGTTGTTTTTTTAGTCACTCCATAGTTTTGCATTTTTCAGAATATTATATAGTTGAAATCATACACTATGTAGACTTTTCAGATTGCCTTCTTTGATTTAATAATGTGCTTTCAGTTTTCCCTGTCTTTTCATGGCTTGATAACTCATTTTTTCTGATACTAAATAATATTTCATTGTTTGGATGCACCACCATTTATTTATTCTTCATCTACTCAGGACATCTTGATTGCCGTCAAGTTTTGACAATTATGAATAAACCTGCTATGGACAAGTTCTTGCGCAGACATAACTTCTTAACTGCTTTGGGTAAACATTCAGAAACACCATTAATGGATTGTATGGTAATAGCATGTTTACTTTTGTAAGAAACTGCCAAACCACTTTACAGAAATGTTCACGTACACACTTTCATTTTGTGATAATCTATTGACAAAGTTTACTGCACCCCTTTGCTCTTTCTCAGAGCCCCAGATAGTGAAAATTATGCACAGGCACAGTAGGTGGCCCTGACAACTGCTGAACTCACTCTCCCTGCTGGGATCTTGAACCTGAGCCTACATGTGTTCCTGTCCTATATCCTGCCCCATTTATCTACTCTGCTCACGCATATTTCAACCGCTTATGGGATTTCTCTTAGAAAACAGAAGTAAAAACTCTTAAATCATTAAGAATTCCAAGAGAGTGATCACAGAGCATTAAACCAAAAGCAGGGTTCCTTCTGCAACTTCACAGGTTACATGCCTGAGAAGCTGGCCCTGCTCCCAGCATCACCAAAGTCTGCCCATTTGTCTTCATCTTAATGTTCAAATTCCCAGAACTTTCTATCAATGCCCTACACTAACACAAAATACAGTGCAGCTTGGAATTGGATTTGCATTGCAATAAGCCATATGCAACTTAAGGTTCAGCTTTGGTTGTCAGAAGTCTTTGTCTCTGGCTACACCAGAGAAGGGTTTTTTTTTAGGATAGTCCTGGAAGGTTTCTGCTTTCTTCCCCAAACTTGAAGAATATTATGTACTCATGAGTGATAGAGTCACTCAAAATGCAAGGAAGAGACATGGATTTTAATGGAACAGAATGAAATTTCCCTGAGCTCTTCAATACAAGTTGCTCTTTACAAATGACCTAAATAGTACCTTCATATACTGCAGGTGGGAGTGTAAAGTGGTTCAGCTTCCATGAAAAACAGTATGAAGTCCCCCTGCCCTGAAATTAAGAATAGTCCTTGCATATGATCCAGCAATTGAAAACACTACTTGGCAAGAAGTATGTACAGCTATGTTCACAACGGCATTGCTTACAATAACCAAGACATGGAAACAAGATAAGTGTTTTGAGAAATGATTGGGTAAAGAAAAGGTGTTACATATATGCAATGGAATATTACTCAACCAATAAAAATTATGAAATATTGCCATTTACAACAACATGGATGGATCTTGTCAGTATTATAGTGAGTAAAAAAGACAGATGGAAAAAGACAAAACCATCTTATTTCGCTCATATGTGGGATATAAAACACAGAGCAACAAATGAACAAACAAGACATAAGACTGATAGAAACAGACAACAGTATAGTGGTTACCAGAGGGGAAAGGGGGTGGGGCAGGATTAAGAGGGTACAGGAGGTCTAATATATGAATGATACAGGAGACTAAATTGTGGGTCATGAGCATACATGCAATATACGGATGATGTATTATACAATTGTACATCTGAAACTTATATAATGTAATTAACCAATGTTATCATGTAAGCTAAATTTAAAAGAAGAGACCTAAATGAATATTGAGGGTGGTGATTAACGTCGTACAAATTTATTGATAGTAATTGTTCAAATTAAATGACTCTAAAGAGTTTTTACATCAGGTAGCTCAGAGTATAAGCTCTCATGTCACCCAAGTTTCATTAATTCAGTAATAATTTGAGTTCAAGCAAGCAGCTTAGGCTCTGTGATCCTCATTTTATTCATGTGTAAAAAGCAGAGACTACTTATTTCCTAAGTTTTATCAATACTGAAATAGATAATAGATGTAGGAAATTAGATGAATGCCTGATCCTCAATAAAATAGTTTTTATTATATTTCTATTTCTAGGACTGAATGAGTTAAATACGAACATTTAAAAAATTACATGCATTTTCCTCTCTCTTTTTTGGAAAATAGAACCATCTGCAGTTAACTGAAAAACTGAGTCATCTTGTTCTATATGTTGACCATCATATATTTTTCCAAGCCTATTGCAGCACAGTAATTCACATGGAATTTGTGGGCTACCTGCAAGAGGATTTTTTTCAACAGGGCACTGGATATTGGCATCTTTAGCAATTGTCTTAATGGTTTTATATTAGACAATATGAAACCATTTTTACCTGTCGATGGATTTTGGGGTAGAAAGAGGGCAAAAAAAACAAGTGATATGACAGTCCTGAAGATTCTAATTTTAAGAAGGATAACAGTGCTGAAATATAAATATGAAAACTCAAAGAAGTTCAAAGGTGACCGTAGGGGCAACACACAAGACCCGTGGGAGGGGTGGGGCTGCAGGCCCAGCTGCAGTTTGGGTACAGGCTGCAGACTGCCTGGGAGCACTGTGCCTGCCCTGCACAGAGGTAGGTGGCTGAGTCCTCCAGTTGGGAGTCCGTGATATGCAGGGTACTGTACTGTTCCTTAGAATTCAATGTGCAGGTTAACCTTCTAGTTTTCTTCATCCCTGAAGTCAGGAAAAACAGACTGGTGAGTCTGCCCCCAGGATCTTGTCGGAACCATTGCAGATTGTACACAGTGGCAGAAAAACTGCACCTCAGAGTAGCGTTGGTCCCCTCCTGGAGACTCAGGAATGAAGGACTCTGCTCCACCTCCAGTCCTTTCACCCCTGCTTGGGAAAAGTAAAACAGACACAAATGATGTCACTGGGACTAATGATGCAGTTCTAAAACTGTGAAATATCCCAAGGAGCACCCAAGCAGGACTATCTAAGAGCTCCGAGCAGCTCTCTCTTCCCATCCTCCCACTGTCTCCTGTTAACACTCCCCAGGCCCTCATCTGGGACAGAGCCAACTCACAGCAAACCTGGATCCACAGAAGCCCCAGCAGAGCTCCCCGGTGTCTCTCCATGACTCCTTGCTCAGTTGCTGTGGTGCCTTTGCCCCTGCTCTGGAGGGAGTAGAGTCCTGGACCAGCAAATGTTGTCTTTCAGTTGTTAGGTTCCACCAGACTCACTGAGCACCAGTCACATCTGAGCCCTGTCATTCACTTAACAGGAAACTCCACCCACAGTGGCCCAGTCAGATGGCACAGTCATGTCTCCAAAATAGTGGTGTCAACAGTGCAGGAGTGTAAGGGGAAATATTTCCAATGCTTGAAGAAATAAGGCAGTTTTTTCAAAAACCCTCTATGTAAGCCGAGCTTGGGCAATATGTGTGAGGACAAGTAGTTGTTTCTAGAAGAATCAGTGTATCAAGGGCTATGCAACCCTTAAAGAAGGCTAGGAAGAGTGACCCCGTTTGCCAAATTGTGTGATATCATGGAGAATTTAAGATTCAGTTATATAAAATTCTAATAAAGGAAAACTATCTGACAACATGTATTGTGTATTGCAGAAGTAAATACATTTTCTTGAAATCTGGAGAGCAAGACACACTGCCACCATCTGCGTGGAAAATTATTCCATCAAACATTTTATTTGTAAACAATTAGATATGTGTAAAATATCCACTCTTACTTAATTTCCACCTCTCCGTTTCAACTCATGGACACCCTGTTGACTCACACAGCTGATTCTGATGTGACCACACTTTGCTGCTCAAATTAAATATTGTCCTCTTACTTTCCTTGTACTTGTGTTCCATATGTTTTCCTTCTTCTTCTCTTTATTCTAGTTCATTCTACTTTCAGGAAGATATATGAAAAGCTAGGATATAAGGTTTAATGGAGTACTTTCTAAGTCCGTGGGTTTGGGACATTTTAGTCATAACAATTAAAAAATTGAGAACAGCTTAAATAGATGTTCTCTGTTGCGCTTCCAGACTCCCAATTACTGCTAATGCCCTATCCCAGGTGCCTCTGCAGAGAACCATCCTCACAAGAATTCATAACATAGGGACTCTAGCTTTCTAAAGATCACATAGAGGAACATACCTGAAAACCTGACACAAACTTTACCCCAACACTGTTACGGTTCTCTTCATTGTATCTCTTTAAATTTAGCTCACAGCTCACTGGTCTATCTTAACTATTCTACTTTGTAGACCATCAGGAAGAGTAATTTCTTATTAGGCCTACAGTGCCCTCTAGTGGGCAGAAACCATCAAGAAAGCCCACTCCACACAAACTAACTCAGCTGTCATGCTACCCCAGTCTCATCACTCCATGGTCCTGATGGTCAGAATACAAAGTAACAGCCTAGATTGAATGAAAAAAAAAAAACAAAATAAACATATTTTACGGGAAAAACAAACTATAATTTAGGAGCAGACCACCACACAATGGCAGGAGTGTTCCTTTCGGACCGAGTATTAGGTACCTAACCTAAGCAATGCACTGCAGTAAAGGTGACACACTTTCTGGGCTTTTGTGAACCATCAGAATACTGGAACTTTACTCACAATCGGTGATTATTCTCTCTCTCTCTCTCTGCTCCTCATAACATGTTCATGGTAAAGGAGACTAGAATACAGTTGTTCAAATTAACCACTATGAATGTTTTTCATAATAGAATTATATCTTGGTGCTTTCTATATGACACATTATTTAAACCACGGTTGAGCCTGCATGTAATGAATCACAAGATTGTAGAGATTAAGAACAAAATGAGAATAGTTTTCAGATGCACTCCAGGACCTGAATAATCTGAACAACCCATATATTTGAACAATACTTTCTAGCCCAGGACTTTCGAGAATAAATCTTGGATCACCTCACAATAAAAAATAAATACATGAGTGGTAATAGACTTCCACATAAATATAGGTTAAGAAACTCACCATTTCCCCTTTATTCTCACAGAAACAATCTAAATGCAATAAGGAGACTAAAGAAGAGGAACACATGCCATGTCTATAATTTTAATGAAATTGAGAAAAAGAATCCTAATATTTGTAAAAGCTGCCAAAATCAGAAAGCTTGCACAAATACACGTGTACTGAACACGTACAATGAATTGTCTCGAATCCAAATGAAATCATTCTTTTTCCAATTCTTCAAACTGGGCTCTAAAACATATTTTAGTCATTTAAGATTTCATATGAAGAATTACATTAATAGACTTTCAAGTACTAGGTAAACAAATACTAGGTAATCATTACATTCCTAAAATCAAGTCAACTTAACTATATTGTATTTCATGTTTTGTGCATCTATTTTTCCCTCCTAATTCTTTTCTGGATTCTTTTAGTATTTTTTCAAATAAGATTGTGGTTTTATCATTGATTTTATCATTTTCCTTTGATCAAGCAATTTTTTCTTTTATCTTTTATCCTTCCAATCTGCATTTTAAAATTTTATTTTCTTGTTTATTTTTTAATTTCTTGAGTTGTATGTTGAAATTATTTCATTTTAGTTTAGTAAAAATGTATCCACCAGATCCCTCAGTTAAGCTTTAAATCTTTCATTTTTGAATTTATGAACTGAGATAAAATGTTTCTACTATGTCTATATTGTATGTATGGACTTTGAGAAAGATTATACCTACGGAGAAGGACTCCTGGTGGCTAACTGGGCTCAAATTCAAAATACAGGGCTTAGCAGCCATTTCTAAACAGGGACCTCTCATGCAAGCCACACTTCAAGACAACCCTGTACTAAACTGCCTGCCTCCCACACTAAACTAATTACCTTCCTACACTGTGTTCCTGCGCCTGAGGCAACACTTAGAAAAAAGTTCCTGGAATTGTATTTCAACCAATAGGACTGCGACTTCTTCTGTCCAATCACACCTGCGTAGCTATATCCTATTTAGCATTCTCACCAACCAATCACAACGTCTCCATTCTGAACACCAGGACAATGCTTTTCGAACCAATCAAACATGTGGATTTGGAGTTCTTACATGAGGATAGACCAATCAGAGACCAAGGGTTGGGACTTCTTTCTATACAAGTCAGCTCCATTCTGGCTCAGGGAATTCACTATCCCACTCCGCCTAAAACAGTAGACTGCATTTTCCTGTAGAACTAAAACACAGAAGGCAATGGGCGAGGCATAGTGGACCTTACTGGAGGGTCGCCTCAGAGCAGTGCTGTTCCATGACACCTTTGTTTCAAAATTGAGCTGTAATGTTGTTGAGTTGTTCCATGGCTGTTCTCACAAGTGTGCCTTATCACAATTGAGCTGTTTGCATTGAATAAAGTTTCCTTCTTCACCACATCTCAAATTGGGGATTCCTGTTGGTTGTGGAATTGGTGTTAACATAATAAAAGTAGAGCATACTTTATTTTCTCTTGCTTTAGTATTCTCAATTGTTAACAAGACATTGCTTTAAAAATCAGTATTCAGTTGCAAATTATGCATCTTGTTCAGCACATCATCATATATTAGAATATTTATTCTAGGAAGGATTACCCTTTCATGGCTCAACTTTTAAATTACAATGTGAAGGAACAGGTGTATTAAAATTTTAAAATTTTACACTATGGAGTTCATATACCTTTGTATGCTGAAGATTTGGGGCCTACATTAATCCTTGAGGCACATAGGACAAATATCCTAACCCCCTCTCAACTGTCACAACACCTGAAATTCCACCCTCAAAAATGTTTCTCCTTGATACTAATAAATGAATTCAGCAAAATTTCAGGATACCAAAAACACATAGAAAATTCATTTGCACTATCATTAATAATGAATAATCTGAAAAAGAAATTAAGAAAATTCCATTTACAATTATATTTTGAAAATGAACGTATCCAAGAGAACTAAATACATGTACATTGAAACTACAAAATGTTGCTGAAAGCAATTTAAAAACTACTACTAAACAAAAAAACACTTCCGTTCAGGAATTAGAACACTTAATATTTTGTTAGTAAGTCAATACTACCAAAGGGTATCTGACATTTAATGCAATCCCTATTGGAATCCCAATGGTATTTTTTGCACGAATAGAAAAATCCATCCTAAAATTTATATGACATATCAAGGGACTTCACAAGTAGCCAAATGATATTGAAAAACATTAAGTTGGAAGTTTTATACATCTTGATTGTAAAATTTATTTAAAAGCCACAGTAATCAAGACAGTGTTGTGTTGGCATAAAGACAGACATATAGAACATTAGAAGAGAATAGAGACCTCAGAAATAAATCTTTGTATACATGATCAAATAAACTTCATCTAGGGTCCCAAGCCCCTTTAATGGGGAAGAGACAGTCTTTTCAACAAGTAGTATTGGGAGAACCGGAAATCTACATCAAAAAAATGAAATTGGACCCTTACCTTACACCATACACAAAAATCAACTCAATATGGATAAAAGACCTAACCATAAAGCTAAACCCAGAAGACTTTTAGAAGAAAACATGAAGGAAAATTTTCATACATTGGACATCAAAAAAAAAAAAAGATAAATTAGATTATATCAAAATTAAAACCTCTGTGCATCCAGATACAACGAACAGAATTAAAAAATGACCTACATACTGGGAAAATATATTTGCATATTTGACACCTGATTAGGATTTACCATTCTGAATATAAAAGACCTCTTACAACTCAGAAACAACAAAACCAAGAAACCCAATTTAAAGATAGGTAAAGGACTCGAATATCTATTTCCCCTAAGATATCCAAATGGCCAATAAGTATATGAAAAGATGCTAAACAACACTAATTAGTAGGGAAATATAACTCAAAACAACAATGTGATACCACTTAAAACTCATTGAGATAGTTATATTAAAAAGAAAAACAAAAACCAGGAGGCGGCTCCATAGTGTAGTGGTTAGCAAGTCTACTTGACATGCAGAAGATCCTGGGTTTGTGCCCCAGTGGGGCCACGGACCATACCCCAGGTGCTCCAGGCCACCTCCCCACATGCACCAGGCTCCAGTTGCCTATCTTAGCATGTGGAAGGAGACTCCCCGCCTTCAGAGATCCAGTTCTTAATGGAAGACAACAACATCCATAGTTCAGGGATGGAAAGAGGGAGGGAATTAAAGAGAGGAAAAAATAAATAAATAAAATAAAAATAAAGTTTATTAAAAAAAGAAAAGTGATAACAAAAATATGGAGAAATTAAAACTCTTGTGCAATGATGGTAACATGATAAAATGACACCCAGTGTGGAATATAGTATGGCAGTTCCTCACAATAATGAAGATAGAATTGCCACATAATCCAGAAAATCCAAATCTGAGTATAGAGCTCCCCAAAGTTGAAAAAATGGGTTATAATTGAAATACTGAGATAGTTGTATACCCATGTTTGTAGTAGCATTATTCACAATAGGCACAGGTAGAAGTAACCGTCCATCAATAGATGAATGGATAAATAAAACGTGAAATGACATAAATGGAATATTATTCAGCCTTTAAAAGGAAGGACATTCTGGCAACACAGTGCAACATAGATGAACCTTGAAGACATTATACTAAATTAAATAAGCCAGTCATAAAAAAAAAAAAAAAGTCAACTGCTGTATCATTCCTCTTGAATGAGGTACCTAAATTTGTCAAATTTATAGACACAGAAAGTAGAATGGTGGTTTCGAGGGTTTGAGGCAAAAAGAAAAATGGGGAGCTATTCTTTTAATGGGTACAGAGTTTCAGCTTTGCAAGTTGAAAAGAGTTCTGGAGATGGATAGTGGTGATAATTTTACAATAATATGAATGTACTTAATACCACTGAACTGTACATTTAAAAATGATTAGATGGTAAATTTGATGTAACGTGCATTTTACCAAAAATGGGCATCCCTTTATGACTTCTACTCTACATATTTTCAAATATAAGAGGAAAATATACAAGATCACTTATCAATCAACCATTACCAACCAAATTTTAAGACACCGAGAACACAGGGTTAAAGATAAGAGGAGGAAATAGGACAGAATAAAGATTTGCATTGTGGAACATTAATTGAGTGTAGCAGGCCTGAGATTGTACAAAATGGGACACATGATGGCATGAAATGTTGCTGGAGGAGTGGTAACGAGAAGACAAGAGCAGGAAAAAAACAACAGAATTTGTACTTGGCTCCTTCACCATATCCTCTGATAGTCAACAGACAGGTTGATCACTTTATGGATGAGATTGGCAGGAGGCAGATAAACCAATACTATAAAAATTGAGCTCTCCCAGATGTTAATAAGGCAATTAAACGCAATGAGCTCTCAGCAGAAAGTTCGTCACACATTACGCACGCAATGACATTTTTTAAAATACATGGATATATGTAATTGAATAAATAACTTTTATTAAGAAATCAAGCTGCATTATTCTGTTAATACACTGTCTCTTATTTTTTAAATTTTTAATTTTATATTTACATCTCTACTCGAGTGAATGGTTTTTATTGTGCCATGTTTAGTAGATGTTGTATTAAAATTCATTAGCTCCGTAAAATGAAATTTATAGTCAACATAAGTAAGAATATGTTGAAAATTATCTGTACTTGAAAGTTAGAAACTCTTAGCTACACAATCGATGTGATTTTTTAAATAGCCTTTTTCATATATGGAATGCCAATAAAAATGAACATAAAAAAGTATAATTAAATGCGAGCATAAAAGAAAACCCTGCAAAATATAATGAAAAGCATTCAAAGTCTTTTATACAGAAGCACAACATTTTCAAGAATTAAAATAAAAAATGGAAAAAAGAGATATTTTAAATGTTAAGAAAGTCATTAAAAGTAATTCTAACTTTCTGGTTTTCAAATATTTTCTCTCTTGGTTTTTTTTTTTTTTTTGTATATTTTAATGAAGGAGTGTTGAGCATCAGTAAAATGGGACAGAATATATATCATTTAAATTAAAATATAAAAATATAATAATTACCCAGATTGGGGGGATGGGGTGAAGGGAAGCCGTAACAGTGAGGAACAATTTACCCTCACAGAGAATACAAGTTTCTGTAAAACTATCATCTCTGATTTGCATAAAATGACACAAAGAGATCAATGAAAATAAAGCTTGCAGAAACATGATGAAAAGAGGGATTTCATGTATTTCAGTGGTGGAGATACATATTAGGAGCAAAAGGATGCCTAATTATGGACAATTGAAGAGGTTTGTGTTTCTACCAGGGAGATACCCCACAAGTCCCTCAAATCCCACTAACTTTTGATCATTTTTTGCATAAGATTAGTTGGAAGAAGGTAAATCTAAGTTATGGAAATTGAGTCCTTTTATGCCAGAGTGTCAATAAGATGGAATGAGTTCTGAGCACTTAGTCATATAGTAGGCACCTTAGAAAATAAATTTGAGTACCGTTGACCCACAGCAAATAAACCTAAATTAAACCAATTTGTTAAGAAGTAAAAAAACAGTCTGATATACTAAAAGATTAAACATACAGAGAGATTTCATGACTTTCCTTATTGACAACAATGACTAGATAGATAGATAGATAGATAGATAGATAGATAGATAGATAGATACACACACATATATATGTGTATGTATGTATGTATCTATCTATCTATCTATATATATATATATGAAATCTATCACCCAAAATATGCATCTCTGACATAAAAATTATTTTGAACTAAAGGCAGAAATCACAGAAAAGCCTCTCTTTTAATGCCCAAAGGCAAGAAATAAGTTCTGCTTTTATTGGAGAGGGACTCACAGGCCAGACACAGCACCACTACAATCTGCAAACTGTCTTCATCTAATTTTCATCTTGCTCATTAAGAAAGATAAGAGCGACTGAGCCTCGGTGCACTTCCACCAACCCACATGACTTGGTCTGGTAAATTCTACACAAATTGATTGTTTCTTTATCTAAAGGGTTTTAAATGTTTCTGCCCTGTAAGTCTTCAGATCTTCATTCTCTTGTGACAGCTTCTACATACAGGTAAAAAAAAATTCAATAAATTTGAATGCTTTTCTCCTGTTAATGTGTTATGTTAGTTTAATTCTTAGATCCAGCCAATCCAAAGAGGGTAAGAGAGTATTTTACTTCACGCACATTATATATACCAAATAAAACTTTACTAAACAAATTCATCTGAAATTCCAACAATTCACATAGTTTTTACTGATTTCTCCATCAGGTGTTTCTGAAATTCTCAGTAAATTCTTCTAGCTCAATCTATCACCTAATGGAAAATTGTTCATTGTGGCCGTTCTTTGTCTTTAAAAAATGATTTCAAACTAAATTTTCAGAATAAGAATGTTTTTGAAGAACGGTAACTCTAGACATGGTTTATAAACCTAGAGAGGTATTTTCTTAGAGTATTTCCTCTCTAACCCTACATCTGGGCTGCCACAGCCCTCACCACTTCCTGTCTCTGATGGCAATTCCCAGCCTTGGTCTCTACAGCAGGCAGATGCATCAGGCAGAGCCCTGGGGTTTTGATACACCTCCCTCGTACACACCTCTCACTGTGGACTCTCTCAGGGCACAGAGGTACAATGCAGAGTCTTCCAGCTGTGCAGCTGAGATGACGAGGCTGATGGAGTTCTTTGCTTTCTGAAAATTTGATGAGTAGTGACCTTCTATGACATTTTGCTTGTTGTAAGAGTCCTGACGAATAAGTAAAATCATCGCCCCACTGCTGAGCTGCTTGTACCAGAATAAACTATAGCTACTCTCACTGGTGTCATATCTGCAGTCCAGGGTCACGGCCTCTTTCTCCTGTGCTAATATTGCCCGATGGCTTTGTGTTACCTTCTGGGCAATATTGGATCCTGTAAGAATAAAAATACAATCAGACAGTTTAGGGATAAGTGGTCTGAGACAAAAAAAAAAAAAAAATTCTTTTTCTGACCCTGCTACCTTTCTTTCCCAAGATACCCAGAAGACCCTGTCTGCACCCCCATTCCTTGGGTCGCACAGGAGGCACATTCCCACTTGGACCATCTCTACCTATCCACACTGAAGCCATGACCACCTCCAGAAGTCTGCAGAGCAACATGTTCATGTTCTTTCACTGGATGGAAAATATCTTGTTTTTTTTTCAAGTTCAGAGCTCTGCAACACAAGGTGACCCTGATGGGGAGAGAGAAGAAATGCTGGCTCTATGTTGCTGCTGCACCAGAACAGGAAATAGGGGTTTCCTGGTGTAGCAAGTCAGTGGGAGTCACGTCAAGATTTTCTATATATTGGCTGAGGGTCTCACCCAATGTAAAGTACCTTTTGCATTAGTGAACACTTAGTTTAAGAACAATAACATCTGAAAATAAACATGAGTAAAATTGTATATTGAAAATAAAAACCTGATGACTGACCAACTGGTATGATCAGACACTGCATCTGTGATGGAACTAGGTAATGGCACTTATTTAAAAATATGTATAATAGATTATAGAAATGACATAAGATGGAAAAATCATGTATCCTCATGCTTATATATGCTGTGTTTCACCTAAGGTAGAAGTAAATCGCTTTCTGATAAGAAGGCTAAGGGGTTTGAAAAAATCACTGTCGTTCTTATAATCTTGAAATCAAGGCAATATTCCTCCTTACTGCTTAATTCTGCTCAGTTACCTTGTGCAAATAGCAGGAAAACAACTAATCTTCTTCTGCCGAAGATGGAAATGAAGTCCTCAGGCATGCAGTCCTGTCACAATGGTCCCCTTCTCTTCTCTGAGTAGGGTACTAGCTCAGCCTTCCTTAGAAAGGCCAGATAAGACTCCAGAATACGATTTTAAACTCAGGTTTTTCCCATTACCTCAATTAGGACCCTAAATGGACACCAACAAGCCTCTATATTCTGTATGCCCAGCTCTAAAGGCAATATTTCTTATTCGCCCCACACAACTCCACAGGATCTTACTCCACTTATCAAAAGATCACTGATTGCAATAAACTGTTGTGTATGACTATAAAAGGAAAGCCATGCCTACAGATATTACTCAACAGTGTGATTACCAACAAAGCCCCATTGTCTATCATTGCTGGTCTCTTGATACAGTAGCCAAAAGTAATTGTAGCCTCAAAGTAATTGTAGCCTCAAAATAATTGTAGCCTCAACTAAACTGGTTGAAGCAACTTCAAATTTTGCAGAGGAATCACCAAGATATCTGATGGCACCACCTACCATACAAATTGTTCTTCTATCTGAAAACACCCAACTTTTATCTCCCAGTTGGTTGAATAACTATAAAATATTATTAATTTGTCTTCATATGATTCAATTCTGTTACACTTCTCAAAGTATCTCATGATTGTACTTCTGTCATTCACAATATGTCCATATTTAGAATAATCATTTTGGCACTCTACTACCAACTTCTGCCTTAATAAGTTTATTAATGTCTTACATTAAAAATTAAAAGAGATAATACCAGGCTGGTTATACAGTAACTACTCCAGACAACTTTATAAATTTCGATCATTTAGCAGAAGCACAACTCGTTCAAGTGAATTTCTCCTGGAAATGTTAAATTAGAAGTACATACATACAGTGGTGGGTCATTACTTTTAATGTAGTTGAAAGCTTTCACTTACTATGATAACAATAAGGGTTTTCTATAAACCACCTTAACCTTTCTGTAACCTTCTTTGTATCTCATATCGCCATATTAAAAATGGACAAAAAATACATGAATTGATGTCTTCATGCTATTCAGAGAAATTCTTGTCATTAAAAAACAAAATCTTGCATATAACAGACACTGGAGAAAATAAGAAAAAATATTTGAGCAAAACATTACGCTAAACATGCTTCTCTGCCTCAAGTCCTCGTGCAAGCAACTCTTTGAGAACATAAATACAAATCCATGGGGGAAAAACTTGGCCCACAATAGGATAAAAAAAATCTCAAGGAATTACTTTTTTCTTTGACCTATGAGAACAAGAATTTTAAAGCCAGGACAGTTCCCTTCCAAATGATCTCCATTGAACATTAGCTAGAACACCCCAGAGACAACATATCACATTAAGGATGTGTTGTCTAGTGGGGAAACTTCCAGGATGGCAAAGAATGTGGCCAGTACATGCCTCTCTTGGAACCAAGAAAATCCCATTAAAAACTGTAAAGGTGAGATATGAACTGGAATACAGTCCCTAGGAAACACGTAAATATCTCCAAAGGGTCGAATGCAATTGCATTTCTTCCATGGGTCACAAATATGTGCTAAAAATAGTATTTTATTTTTTATGTGGTTGAAGCCTCCTCATCTCAAAAGTTCATGGCCCTCACAGTAACTAAAAACCAACTGAATTTTGGGTTTGCTATCTGTGCCAGTTCAATTTATCTCTATGTAGAAAAACAAATTTTTTTGCCCTCATCCAGAAACTTCATGTTCTTATGACCTCCTATTTAATGAAAAACTGGAAAGAACAAATGGAATATTAAAATTGAAATGAATTTCTGTATCAGACACTCTTATGGACTACTACATTTTTAGCCTTACCTCTCATGGCCCTGCATTCTTCCCCTCACAAAGTAATGTGTTGTCTCATTATGAACTAGTCACTGAAAGGCCCATGGAATTCAGAATGTCCCCAAACATACGTCTTTTAATCTTTCACTCTCTCAACTAGAAAAATAAACCAATAATACTCAGTCCTTTTATCAAAAGCCATAGATTGCTTTTCTTTAATCAGCCCTTGCATTACCTAAGACATTTCACTGGGTACTCTAAAAGAAATACCAGAGACAGATTGCCATTCAGACCTGTAAAATGACCTTATTAGGTACTATTTACTACCAGTTCAACAAATAAAGTACAAGAAAATGAACATGGATTGCATGTTTACCAACTAGAATGTCATCATGCATCCTTAAATGACAAGAATTGAAAACTTTCTTACCTTAGATTTCTTCAGCTGCAGTTCTCCAGACATCAGAAGCAGACAGTCCATCGAACAGGAGTACTCACTCGAGATTTTCGAAACAAGCATATAATTACATAAAGTAGTCATCTTTATTCAATACCATTAGAAGAGAATTCTCCAGGATGATCAGAACCACGGATTGTCATACTCTCCTTTGCATTCTTTTATTTTTCATACGTGTAGAAGTATAGTCTCACTTTAATACTTGAATGGTTGACATTTCTGATTTAACTAACTTTGTTCTCTTACTAATAAAGTAATTTGCTTAGGTACACCCTTTACGTGAGATAATATCCACAGTAATGTTATATAGTTCAGCTCTACAAAGCCATTGCTAGCACAAAAAAGTAAAGAATTCTTGGATATGTCATTCGATGCCTAGTCCTGGAAAAGGCAAATAATAACTACACCCCTACTGATACCGCTACAGAGAATTTTCATCAGTAGGAACTTAAACACTTGAAATGATGAACTATGACAATAAAACTTACTTAACAGTTTAAAACAACAAGAACAGAAAGAACTGAGAGTCTTGGTGGGAGTGGAAATCATATAAGTGCCCAGAGGCATGAGCTTCATCTCACCAAATTTCAAACATCTCAAAAGGTTATGTGTTGTATGGTTCCATTTATGTGACACTCTTAAAAAGATAAAAATATAGAACAGACAATGTTTGCAAGGATTTAGGAATGGGCTAGTACGTAATTACAACAGGACATAAAAAAGGATATTTTGGGGAGCTATGGAACTGTTCTATATCATGATCATGTGACTGTAACATGATCTATACAATGTATTCAAATTCAAAATTCATAGGCAATTTTTCTATATGATTATTTAAAAATACAAATTATAATCACTGAGATCAAAATGGCAACACAAAAATTTTCTACTATCTTTACCCCCATTCCCAAAAATAACAATATTCACAATCTTACACCAAATAGAGTGTCCAGGAGTCCAGCAGAGAAGTTCCACTGTGTGAGAAGCACTCTGTGGGAGCAAAAATATCCGAAAGTGGAAGCACTGGAAAGAATAAGGGGAACAATCTTACTCTACCCTAGTCACTCCTCCCCACCACACAGCCCAGATCAGTGCCAAGAAAAATCTTGTAGGGAAAAGTGAGAGCATGTGAATGAGCACCTGGTTCTCTAGAACACTGGGGGATGCTGCCAAAGATACCCACCTCTTTCTTGTCCCATCCAGAATACTGAGCTGTGCTGCCCAATGGGTAAGAGGAGAACACCTGTGAGAACAGCAGCCAGGGCTCTCAGTGGGCATTAAAAGGGCAGGAGTCCTACTAATCATTGCAGAATTCATCATAAAGTTGCCCATGAGCTGCAGTTGATCCCCTCAGCTGCACAAAGGCACCCCGAAGGCTTTGCGTCTCACTCACACACCATCCACCCAGTGGTCGGCTACCAGTGCACACAGAGGGCAACAAAAGTGAGCTTTGGCCACACGTAACACCTTTTAGTATGGCTACTATTAACAAGACAAGAAATAACAAGTATTGGTGAGATTGTGGGGGAAAAGCAACCCTCAAACACTGCTGGTGGGAATGTAAATTGGTACAACCCCTATAGAAAGCAGTATGGAGGTTCCTCTAAAATGAAGAATATAGTTATGAAATGACCCTGCAGTACCTCTTCTGGGAATCTACCCCCCAAATTTTAAAACATATATTCATAAAGATATATTCAAAAGATATATCTGTTTATTTCAGTATTATTCACAGTGGCCAAGACATGAAAACAACCTCAGTGTCTTTCGATGAATGATTGAATTAAGAAGATGTGGTAATACATGTACACACACACACACAATGGAATACTGCTCAATCATAAGAAAAGATGAAATTCTGCCATTTGCAACAACATAGATGGATCTTGAGAATATCATACTATGCAAAATAAGCCAGATGGAAAATTCGAGAACTATATGATTTCGTTCATATGTGGGATATAAAATGAAATCAATAAACAAACAAAAACAGAAGCTCATAGACACAGGCAACAGTATGGTGGTTACCAGAGAGAAAAAGGGATTGGGGGAGTCAGAAGATAGTAAAGAGGCTGAAATATAATGTTACCAAGAAAGACCTGACTTTGGAGGGTGAACACACAATGTAGTGTATTATACATTATTTATTATAATACAGATGATGTGTGATCAAATTGTACTGTTGAAACCAAAATAATTTTAGTCATCCAAAGAAATTTACTAAACGTAAAACAGAGTGAGCCTTCACAGATGGCTAGTGAGCATGTACACAAAGCGCTCCTCTGCAGCACTGGAAGAAGGTTGCAGTTAGTAATATTTAATTTTCTCAAAACACTAAGATTAGGCAGGGAGATCTGTAACAAGCTATCTCTAAATCAACCATCACTGCCTTTGTGCCAATCTAACAATGCCTTTGTGCCATCCACTACCAACAGGAAGGTGGCTGTTAAATACATATATAAATTTCCTGAGTGGTGTCCGCATTGCTTTCTGAGAGAGGTGTGGAGTTGGTAACCGTGGGTTCTGGCCTGGAGTGAACTGCGCTCTGGGCGGAGGCAGGGGAGCCCAGTAGAGACATGGCCGCCAGGACAGTGATAGCAGTTAACTGACTGTCGCTGCCGCAGGATTTGCAGGCCGCTATGTCTTGTAAACCACAAAGCACATGGAGCCTCAAGTAAAACAAGCTTTTCAAAGTTTGCCAAAATCTGTAAGGCTTACTAAACCTTTTCGCTAATTCTTTGCTGCCTGAGTATGAAGCCTAGAACTACACTCGAAGAGGGCCTTCTGTAATGGCTATCACAGAGGTGGGTTTGAACTTCAAATGACAAAACAAGAAGCAGCATTAACACTAGCTGTAAGCCCTACTGTCAATAAAGGAAAAATAAGAGATGCTCATTGGCGAGTTATGCTTTTAAATCGCCCAGTGAAGGAGGATATTCTGATAAAAGAGCTAAAGATTTAGTAGAAGGTCAAGCTAGGAAATGAACTAAATGTATGATGAATTTTAAGTCTCTATTACTTTCTGTATATGAATACCAGCTTTTAAAATAAAATGCCTCAAAGCTACAAATTTTTAAATGATTTAGCATAAACTAAAAAAAAAAATTCTCAATATACCCCAGAAAGAAAGATTTCAGTCATAACGGTAACAAAAACTTAAAAGTCTAAAAATAAGTTTAATCATCTTAAAACAATTAAATTTTATATAGAAAGAAAAACATAGAAATGAAAAGAAATAATACATTCTAAAACAATAATCAAATACACAGTAGAAAGATTTTCTGTTCACAGATAAATTTATAAATTGAACTGTATCACAAAGCTTTGATAAAATTACAAATGAATCACAGAACTCCCTTTTCTTCTTTCTTTAACACCATCTACTGATAATCAATCAACTGTGCACCATGGTTGAGCTCTAAAGGAAAACCTAAGTCACAAGAAAGTGGTAAGAACACAGAAAAGACTGTGACATTTTGCCACCAATATAGAGGAAGAAAATTAACATAAAACTATAATTTATTAAAGTCTATCACACAGCTATTAAAAAGTAGATGTTTGAGAAGACTTGATATAATGAGAAATGAGCAATTCAAGATATAACAGTAAGTGAAAAAAATCAAGATCCAAGTTATAATAAAAATTTATAAAAAGAATAATGCAAATAATAGCACTATCTGATTACAAAATAATCATATTGTACACATTTTCTATATTTGACATATAATGTTTTATAGTTAGAAAATAATGATTAATTTTTCAAAACCATGTTTAAAAGCTCTTTTCCAATAAGGATTATGATGTCGATGTGAAGAGGTTTTTTATAGGAGAGGAGTCTGAATAATAAATGTCAAGTCATCTTTAAAGCCTGAATTTCAAAATAAAACATTACTAACTGCTTTCAAGAATCTACTAAACAATAGTCATGAGACAAAATGTTCACTTTTCTCATCCAACCAATGACCCTATCTGGGTCATCTTGAACCCAACCTTCTTATTATGTGTTTTTAACACACAACACATTTGATTCTATTTGTGGACAAACACTGTCTGATAAATGCTGTGCTTGAAGTTCTGACCCTTCAAAGAAGGAGGCACGGCTCCACTCGCAGGTTTGCGCACAGCTTGCAGGTGCCTGGGAAGCACTGTGGACTCGCTGCACAGAAGTAGACAGCTGAGTCTCCAGGCTGGGTGGCTTCGATGCTCAGGGAGAGCTGTTTCTCTGCCTTCTTCAGTGTAACAGTGAATCTTCCATCTTTTTTTTCGTCCTTATTTGAACGAATATCTATAATGAGCTCAGGACCTTTTCCAGCTTCTTGCTTATACCAAGGGAAGTAGCTTGACAAACTGTCTGAATAAGTACAGCTGATTTCAGTTCTGTTTCCCTCCTGGACACTCAGGATGGAAGGATGCTGATCCACTTTCTCTCCTCGGATGACCCCTATGCAGAAAGAAAAGTCAGAAAAAGAAGAGTTGCCAGATCATTATGCTTCAGAATTTTCCTGTTCTACGGTAACTAGAGGAAACCCGAATAAAGCCAGTCTGGACTTCTAAAGGATACCGCTAATACACTCTGATTCTCATAAACCCTCAACTCACAGTCTATCTGCAGCCACAAGGACATGAATAAAACTATAAAGGTTGTCTTCAGCATTCTTCCCATTTAGGATCCACAATGGACCTGTAATCTAGAGACAGAGGAGATTCTTCTATCATCAAAATATCCCTTCTTTTCTCTAACAAACATAAAAGTTTCTCACATGCACTACTCAGCCAATAGGAGAAGGGCTATGCTCCTCTATAGGCTATTCATTTAGAATCCACCAAAATGAACCTTCCACATATTCAGCATCAGCAGAGGAGCACTACCACCTTGTGGTCACAACTATAATTACTGAACTTGTTGGTTCAATGTTCTCTGACCCAGTGCCTATAGGGACTCAGACACGTTAAGGCAGCAATAGGTCAAACAAAGTAAGCTTTAGATCAGAGATCAAGAAAGAATGTAGAGAACAAGATTTCGATCTCTGACCTCTACCGACTCATTGTCTAAATGTTGGAATGAAGCAGATGCTGTAGGTATTTTACAACGATGGCCTGGGTTCACATGTTTCTGTCAGAAGGGTGCCATTATTCACTTTCTTATTTATTTTTTAATATTCTTTATTTATTTCTTAAGGTGACATAGGCTAACAAAATAAATAAGTTTCAAATGTACACTTGAACAATAAGGCATATATATATTTACACTCTGTGTTCACCTCCTATAGTTAGATTTCTTTCTGTCACCATATATTTGACCCCCTTTATCCCATCTATCTCCCCCCATCTCATCCCCTATGACCTGGTAACTACTAGTCTATAGTCGATGTCCATGAGTCTCTGTCTGTCCTGTTCATTTGTTGCTTTTAGGTTTATATCCCACATATAAGTGGTAGCATGTGATTAGCAACCATTTCTGTCCGTGTTCTTGTAAATGACAGTATTTCTTCTCTTCTTATGGTAAGTAATATTCCATCGTATATACATACAACAGCTTCTTAAGCTGATCATCTATCGTAGGACACTTCAGTGGTTTCCATGTCCCGGCCACTGTGAATAATGCTGCTCTGACATTGGTGATTATTCACTCTTTTAAACAAAGAAAATATATCACCTCTTTTCTAAGATAAATCTGTTATGGAGAAAAACTGAGTGAAATGGTGTCAGTGTGACTAATGTAAAAGGAACATGTAAGTTAAAGATCAGAATAAACAAAAATCATTCGATATTTCCAGTGCCTGTTGTCTCAGACTGCTCCTCTAAGCTGGTCTTGCCCTGGACCTGCCTATTCCCAGAGAATCTGCAGTACTAACAGTCAAAATAAAAATCTTCCCTCACTCAAGATGACTTGGATACAAAGTAAATGATTAAATCTCAGTGATAAAGAAACAGAGGAATATCTTCCGTGAGTTATTAATATTTCAATAATAGGAAACAATATGATTCATAGATTGGGTTCATTTACAATGAAAAATCTGTCATGCTTTTAAAAGTCTATTTCAATGCTATTTGTCTTATAGTCTGCAAAGTATTGAAAGTGTACAGATTCTAAGAGAGCATCAGACTGCAGATTCAGAAAATATAACCACATACTAATTTATTCTTGAGACATTTTCATTTTTCATATAAAAAGGAATGGCATGTCCTTACTGAACTTCTTCTTAAAGTATAAGCCTACTCTCCTGCCATGCTCTCCTGCTTCCCTGACCAGGTTCCTAGCCCTTTCTGTCAATCTCCTTATTAACATAAAGGGGATTGCAGATTGAAACTTGATTTGCATTGCAATCAAACACATACAACCACATTAAACTTCGGGTTTGGGTGCCAGAAATATTTGTCTTTGGCTACAACAGAGAAGAGTCTGTTTTGAGTAGTCCTGCAAGGTTTCTGCATCCTTCCCCAAACTGTAGATACTGTTATATAATCATGAGTAATAGCTTCACTCGAAATGCAAGGTAGAGCGATGGATTTTAATGGAACAGAACAAAAATTTCCTTCTGCTCCTTCATACAAGGTGCTATTTAGACATGACCTAAATGGACCTCTCATACACTGGTAGTGGTAATGAAAATTGGTGCAGCTTCAATGCAAAACAGTATGAAGTTTCCCCCCAAATTAAGAATAGACCTCCCAGTGACCCACCAATCCATCTTCTGGGTATCTACCTGAAAAATTTGAAAGCACTTATTTGGGAAGTTATATGGACCCTATGTTCATTTCAGCATTACTAACAATAGCCAAGACATGGAAACAACCTAAGTGTCCTTCAACAAATAATTGTGCAAAAGTCCTTTTAAGAGTGGTACATACACACAATGGAATACTACTCAGCCGTAACAAATGATGAAATATCGCCATTTGCAACAACAGGGATAGATCTTGACAGGATCATATTAAGTGAAGTAAGTCAGGTTGAAAGACAAGAATCATATATTCCAATCATGAGTGGCATGTAAAACAGAAAGCAACAGATAAACAAAACAAGTAAAACTCATAACTCAGGCAACAATATGGTGGTTACCAGAGGGGAAGTGGATGGGGCCAGATTAAGAGGGTACTGGCGGTCATATATATGGTGACAGAACACGCGATGCAATATACAGACGATGTGTTACAGAATTGTACATCTAAATCTCATGTAATGTTATTAACCAATGTTATTCCAATAAATTAAATTTAAAAGAAAAGACCTAAATGCATATTTATCATAGTGATATATGCAAACATGTACATTTTTTCAACAACAACAACAAAAAACCACTCAACTAGGTGATTCTAAAGAGCCTATTATATCACGTAGCTCAGAGTATAAGCTTTCATGTAACCCAAGTTTCACTAGTTAATTAATAATGTGGGTTTAAGCAAGTCCCTTAGGCTCTACAATTCTCACATTACTCACATCTAAGAGAACAGAGAATATTTACTTGCAGGGTTTTATCAATACTGAAACAGACAGTATATGTAATGAGGTAGATAGAGTACCAGATCTTCACTAAATTTATTTTTATTTTATTTCCAATTTCCAGGATTAAACAATCTTCATGCAGACATTTTTTTAAAATGACACATGGTCTCTTTTCTTTCCCTTGAAAGTAGAACCATCTTCAGTTTCCCAAAAAACTGAGCCATCACTTATTATTTGTTGACTACCATAGATTTTTCCAAGCCTGTCTCGGCAGTTCTTTACATATCTTTTATAGGCTGCCAGCAAGAAAATCTGTTCAAAAGGGCATTGGATATTGGCATCTTTATAGTTCTTTCAGTGGTTCATATTAGAGTTTTCTTGGTCAAGGGATTTCTTGGAGGAAAAGGGGGAAGAAAACAAGTGAAATGACAGTCCTACAGAGTCTATTTTAGGAAGGAAAACAGTGCTGGAACATAAATTTGAAAACCCAAAGATGTGCAAAGGAGCCTGGAGAGGTAACACGCAAGCCCCATGGGAGGAGTGGGCTGCAGATCCAGCTGCAGTTTGGGACAGGCTGCAGATCGCCGGGGAGCACTGCGCAGAGGTAGGTGACTGAGTCCTCCACTTGGGAGGCCATGATGTACAGGGTACTGGACAGTTCCTTAGATCTCATTGTGGAGCTTAACCTTCCTTTTGGCTTCGTTCCTGAACTCATGAAAAACAGACTCGTGAGTCTGCCCCCTGGATTCTGTCACAACCACTGTACGTTGTTCACAGTGGTAGAAAAATTGCACCTCAGAGTAGAGTTGGTTCCCTGCTGGAGGCTCAGAAATGAAGGACTCAGCTCCACATTCATCCCTCTAACCCTGCTTAGAAAAAAGACAGCAAACACAAATGGTGTCACTGGGGACTAATGATGCAGTTTCTACACCTGTAAAATATCAAAAGAAACACCCAAGCTGGACTGTGTAGGAGCTGTGTCATTCTCCTTTTCCTCGCTCCACTGACACCCATTAAACACTCGCCAGTCCTCTACCTGTGAGAGCCCCAACTCACAGCAAACCTGGACGCACAGAAGCCCCAGCAGAGCTCCCCGGTGTCTCTCCATGACTCCTTGCCCAGTTACTGTGGTGTCTTTGCACCTGCTTTGGAGAGGGTAGAGTCCTGGACCAGCAAATGTTGTCTTTTAGTTGCTAGGTTCCACCAGACTCACTGAGCACCAATCACATCTGAGCCCTGTCATTCGCTTCACAGGAAACTCCACCCACAGTGGCCCAGTCAGATGGCACAGTCGTCTCTTCTAAATTATGGGTGCAAACAATGCAGGAGTTTAGTAAAAGGCAATATTTCCAATGTATATAGGTATAAGCAGTTTTTTCTTAAAACACTTTATGTATGACAACTTTGTGGGATAGTATGTGAAAAAGGGTGGTTGATGTCTAGGATTCATGTCTCAAGGGCTATGTAGAACCTTCAAGAATCCTAGGAAGGGAGACTTCATTTGCCAAATTGTGTGATTTCACAGAGAATTTGAGAATTCAATTATATGAAAATTCTGATCATGAAAAAGTGTCTGACAGAAAGTATTGTGTATTTCAGAAGTAAATGTATTTCCTTGAAATCAGGACGCTTCTGGAAATCAAGATGTACAACCACTATCTGCATAGAAAATGATTTCAACAAACTGTGGTTGGTGAAAAATTAGATATGTATATAATGTCCACTGTGACTTCATTTTCACCTCTCCTCTTCTCTTGTCCAAAATTGGGCATGCTATTGACTGACATTGCTGATTCTGGTCTGACCACACTTTGCTGGTCAAATTAAATATTGTCCTTTTTCTTTCCTTCTATGTCTGTTCCTTATTTTTTCCTTCATTGCCTTTTCTTTATTCTTGTTCCTTCTACTTTCAAGAAGATATATGAAAAGGTAGAATATCTACAGCATTCAAAGAATTTCTAAGTCAGTGTGTTTGGGCAATTTTAGTCATAACAATTAAAAAATTGGAAACAGCTTATGGAGATGTTTTCTGTGGAGCTTTCACGCTCACAATAATTAGTAACATTTTTCCACTGTACCTTTGCTCAGAGAATCACCCTTACATTGGATTTATAGACTATGGCCTCCAGCTCTCTCAAGTTTAGAGCGGCAGACCTAAAAAACCGAGATAAACTTTACATCAACGCTGTTACATCTCTCCTCATCTTAGCAGTCTATAATTTGACTAGCTCACATGCTCACTGGTCTCTCTTAACTGTTCTATTCTTTGGACTATCAGAAAAAGTCATTTCTTCTTCTGCCTAGTGGACCAAAAGCAACAAGAAAACCAACTCCACACACACTAACTCAGCTGTCACACTACCCCATTTCATTCACTTCATGTTTCCGGATGGTCATAACACAAAGGAAGAGCCCAGATTGAATGGGGATTACAAATAAACCAAATCCTACCTTCAAAATGTTATTTCATTAGAATAAATATCTTTGAATGATTTGCTAAATCTCTACTTGTAATATTTACTTAATTTCTTTACCAATAACAAAATAAATCCATTATCATCTATTAAAGTATTCATGTAAATAGGATAGTCTAATGAATCTTAAGAATATATAAGAGGATTACATACTAATGCACAGCCTACAGGAAAAGAAAAAATATATATCGACTATAATACGGTCCAAGAGTATAACCCTGAGAGGAATTAAAACTAAAAGTTATATGATCCCAGAAGAAGAAAAACTACTTATGGAGAAGGTGTCATTTTCACCTTTCTCCCTTTGTTGGTAAGAAGAATACAGAATATGGATTAACCTTCATAAGGACTTCGGACTTTTTAAATTCATTTTTAAGAATAGGAGAAATTTGTAAGCATATGAATTATTAAAAGTAATAAAATATTATATATTAGACTAAAATCTTGCTGATATCACTTTTAGTTCTCACTCTTCCATCATTAATTTTTGAAATTTTCTTCATCTTAATCAATTTGGAGGTGATGCTTCCAGATGTCCTACTATAGATGTAAATCAACAGAAAATACATAGTATTTTATTTATACTTTATTATAAAAGAAATATACACATTGTGTACACCTGTCTGTAATTTGTTTTATAAACTCAATAATAAATGTTGTATATTATATTATACAAAGACACATAGGTTCGATGTCACCATTACATCTCATATTATGAATATACTACCGTTAATATGACTCTTCTCTTATTGAAGGAGTGTTAAAATATTGTTTCTTTTACCTATGAAATATAAACCTCTTTGAGCATTCATCTTTATTCACTTGTGCACATGTTTCTCGAGCAGCAGAAACTAGAAAGAAGTTAAGGAACAAGCCTTGAGGCTGGTAGTTGAATTCACTCCAGGCACGGGAAAGATGAGGGGCAAAGGTTCTGAGGAAGAAGGGTGTGAATTCATGTTCTGATGATTGTGTTAAGTGGCTTTCTATTGTATTATTCTTCTTAATGTGCTTGGGAACTGTAATTTATCAGTTGGTTTGATAATCGCTCTCTGAAATTACTCTCCTCATATACAGCTAATGTGGACTTTGTTTCCCTTGTCACTGAGGTCATTGTAAAGACAGTAAATCAGAAGAGAGGAAGTATACCCAAGAAGAAATGGCATATACAAGGGGGAAAATCGCATAATATAAGACA